>NW_026943826.1:2348990-2363990 GCF_035594765.1 Anolis carolinensis | reverse complement strand
TGAATGATGGTATATTAGATGGATGGATGGATGGACAGACAGACGTATTGGATGAATGGATGGATGGACATATTGGATGAATAGATAGATGGATGATGGTATATTGGATGGATGGACGGACGGACGGACTGACAGACATATTGGATGAATAGATAGATGGATGATGGTAGATGGATGGATGGATGGATGGATGGACAGACATTGGATGAATAGATAGATGGATGATGGTATATTGGATGGATGTTTGGACGGACGGACGGATGGACAGACAGACAGACATAATGGATGAATAGATAGATAGATAGATAGATAGATAGATAGATAGATAGATAGATAGATAGATAGATAGATAGATAGATAGATGGACGGATGGACAGACAGACATAATGCATGAATAGATAGATGGATGGTAGATGGGTGGATGGAGGGACAGATAGACAGACAGACAGACATACTGGATGAATAGATAGATGATGGATGGTATATTGAATGGATGGATGGACAGAGAGACATTGGATGAATAGATAGATGGATGGTAAATCGGATGGGTGGACAGACAGACGGATGGACAGATGGACAGACATATTGGATGAATAAATGGATGGATGGATGGACGGACAGACATATTGGATGAACACATAGCTAGAGGATGGTATATTGGATGGATGTTTCTGAACCTCACCAGCCAACCAGCCAGCCAACCAAAGGGCCCATGTCTCTCCGCCATGTTGCTCCTTCCTTCCTTCCTTTCCTTCCCCTTCCTCCTCTTCCTCCTCCTCCTCCCTTTTCCATTTCCCGTCCAGATCCGTCATTCGGCCCCTCCGGACGGACGAGGCCTCCTTTCTTCTCTTCTCTGGGCCATTCCATTCCTGGCTTTTGGCCTTAATCCCGGCGGATCAGAGAGCTTGACCTTCTCGGGAGGCCAAAATACCTGAACGCGGGGCTCAGTCCGAGGGGATCCGGCCTTTTCCATTCAATCCCCTCCCGCCCTGCCCACCTAGACCACCTCTCCAATATCACGGAATGTTTTGGGGAATAGTTTAATTTATTTCCTGAATTGGAGAAGGACCCCCTTCCGGCTCGCAGCGGACGTTTTTGTCGGCGGAACAATGTGGCTCCGAACACACTTTCTAATGCGTAGAGTCGGCCAACGGGACTTGAAAGCAACTTCCTTCGGTCCATTGAGTCGAAGCAAGTCGAGGAGGGGTCCGGGGGGTGGGGAAGGGGGGCGTTCGGGGTTTTGGCATTGGCTATTCCATTGGAATAGATGGGGCTAGGACTTCCCTCCATCTACACATTAGTCAACATTCTATATCTGTATCTACTCCTATGGAGGCAGCTTAGAATGGCGTTGGCCTTTTTCGCTGCTGCTCATGCTCATCTCAGCTTGGGGTCCACCCGGGAGACCAGTCGTATCAACCAGATTTGATTGACCACATTATCTCCGGGATCCATATACTGTATAAACTCTGGAATCCACCAATATACTCCTTTAACCAGGGAATTATCCTTCTTTGTTACTATTGACATGGAACTTTGATTTACTTTGAATGACTGATTTTGAAAAAGAGTGTACAAACCTTGAGAATATTATCAAGACTTTAATAAGACTACTTTATGTACCAATAATTATATTTGCTGAAATTGGACATTGGATTATACGTGATTTGTTATATTGATATTGATACTATACATAAGTTTACCATTATTCATTGTGTAAACCACAGGAACGGAGTTACGGTCAATCATAATATATGAGTGACTATATCACTATAGAAGTATAGAACTATAACATAACTAACTTTATATTATATACCATACTTTTCCTTTTTTCCATTTTGCTGTCCACTAAGACTCCCAAGTCCCTTTCATATGGACTGTGTTCAGGGCCAACCCAAGGTAATTTTCAAGCGTAGGCGAACAGAATTTTGGTGCCCCCCCAAACCAATAACTGAAAAATAAAAGCATTGGATAAGCAAAAATGTTGGATAATAAGGAGGGATTAAGGAAAAGCCTAAATAAAGAAGAACACTCTGAAAACAGGGGAAATCCAGACAGGAAGCAATCAGGGCCAGCTAACACCCCCCAACCAAGGAGGAAGCAGCCAGGCTTTGAATCTGCAAGGAAATTAAATACTAATTAAGCTGGCCAATTGCAACATTCACACTAGCCTCAAACAGACAAGAGCTCTTTCTCCCACCTTGGACTTTCCAAAGATATATAAACCCCACTTACCTAGCTTCCAACACACCTCAGAACTTCTGAGGATGCCTGCCATAGATGTGGGTGAAACGTCATGGGAGAATGCTTCTGGAACATGGCCAGGCAGCCCGGAGACAGGAGTTTGCCTCTCGGTTGAACCGCCCCTGACTGTGTTCAAGCCAGTTCTCACTCATCCTATCTCTATGCCCTTCGCTTCTTGTGCCTAATTCTCGATATGTGTTTTCCTTCCTTCCTTCCTTCCTTCCCTCGTTCTTTCATTCCTTCCCTTGTTCCTTCCTTCTTTCCTTGCTTACTTTCATTTCCTTCTTTCTTTCTTTCCTTCCTTTCTTCCTTGCTTCCTCCCTCCCACCCATCCTTCCTACCTTATTTCCTTTTTTTGTCCGTTTTTCCTTATTTCCTTCCTTTCTTCCTTCTTCCCTTCCTTCCTTCCTTCCTTATTTCCTTCCTTCTTTATTTCCTTCCTTCCTTCCTTCCTTCTTTCTTTTCTTCCTTCTTTCCTTATTTTCTTCTTTACATCTTTCTTTTTTCTTTTTTTTCTTCCTTCCTTCCTTGTTTACTTATTTCGTTCTTTCTTTCCTCCCTCTCTCCCCATCCTTCCTTCCTTCTCTCCTTCCTTCCTTCCTTCCTTCCTTCCTTCCTTCCTTCCTTCCCTCCTTTCTTCCTTCCTTCCTTCCCTCCTTTCTTGCTTCTTTCCTTCCTTGTTTCCTTATTTCGTTCTTTCCTCCCTCTCTCCCCATCCTTCCTTCCTTGTTTCCTTGCTCCCTCCCATCCTTCTTTCCTTCCTTCCTTCCTTCCTTCCTTCCCTCCTTTCTTGCTTCTTTCCTTCCTTGTTTCCTTATTTCGTTCTTTCTTTCCTCCCTCTCTCCCCATCCTTCCTTCCTTCTTTCCTTGCTCCCTCCCATCCTTCTTTCCTTCCTTCTTTCCTCAATTCCTTCTTTTCTCTCCTTCCTTTCTTCCTCCTTCTCAACCATCCTTCCTTATTTCCTTACCTATTTCTTTTTTTTCCTGCCTTTCTTTCCTTCTTTCCTTTTCTTTCTTTCTTTTCTCCTTCCTTCCTTTCCTTCCTTCCTTTCCTTCCTTCCTTCCTTCCTTCCTTCCTTCCTTCCTTCCTTCATAACTTACTTCCTTCTTTCCTTTCTTCCTTTCTTCTTTCCTTCCTTCCTTCCTTCTTTCCTTCCTTCATAACTTACTTCCTTCCTTCCTTTCCTTCCTTCCTTCCTTCCTTCCTTCCTTCCTTTCTTCTTTCCTTCCTTCTTTCCTTCCTTCTTTCCTTCCTTCCTTCCTTCCTTCCTTCCTTCCTTCCATCCCTCCTTCCTTCCTTCCTTCCTTCCTTCCTTCCTTCCTCCCTCCCTCCCTCCCTTCCTTCCTTCCTTCTTTCCTTCCTTCCTTCCTTCCTTCCTTCCTTCCTTCCTTCCTTCATAACTTACTTCCTTCTTTCCTTTCTTCCTTTCTTCTTTCCTTCCTTCCTTCCTTCCTTCTTTCCTTCCTTCATAACTTCCTTCCTTCCTTCCTTTCCTTTCCTTCCTTCCTTCCTTCCTTCCTTCCTTCCTTTCTTCTTTCCTTCCTTCTTTCCTTCCTTCCTTCCTTCATAACTTACTTCCTTCTTTCCTTTCTTCCTTTCTTCTTTCCTTCCTTCCTTCCTTCCTTCCTTCCTTCCTTCCTTCCTTCCTTCCTTTCTTCTTTCCTTCCTTCCTTCCTTCCTTCCTTCCTTCCTCCCTCCCTTCCTTCCTTCTTTCCTTCCTTCCTTCCTTCCTTCCTTCCTTATTTCCTTCCTTTCATGCTGTTCTGACAAGGCCTTTCCCCTCGGAGCTGTCAGTCTGTGTTTGTGGAAGGGAGGCCCTAATGGATTTGACTCGGAAATCTTGACCGGTTCTGTTTTTTCCTCTTTAAAACAAACTCATTAAACTTGTCAACACTCATTAGGGCTCCGGAAGGCTGAACCGGAGCCACTTGGGGAATGAATGGCTGGCCTGGCTCGGAGATCTTGCAAAACACAGAGAGGAAAACAAAATCATACAAAAAGAAAGGTTAAACATTTATTATTATTATTATTATTATTATTATGACACAGCAAACAAGATAGATATGCTGGATTTCATATCACAAAATCACAAGTCGAACACGTCCCAAGCGTTTAGGACTGTGTGATGTATTTTCGGATGATGCAGATTCCAGCAGGGTGGCCTTTTGCAGCTGGCAGATCGTAATTTTGTCAATGTCTATTGTTTCCAAATGCCGGCTGAGATCACAGCACCCAGTGTGCCCATCACCACTGGGACCACCTGCACTGGTTTCTGCCATAGTCTTTGAAGTTCAGTCTTGAGGTCCTGATAGCGGCTGAGTTTTTCCTGTTGTTTTTCGTCAATGAGACTGTCACCTGGGATGGCGACATCAATGATCCAAACCTTTTTCTTTTCCATAACTGTGATGTCTGGTGTGTTGTGTTCCAGAACTTTGTCCGTCTGGATCCGGAAGTCCCACAGTATCTTTGCGTGCTCATTTTCCAAGACTTTTGCAGGTTTGTGATCCCACCAGTTCTTTACTGATGGGAGGTGGTACTTGAGGCATAAGTCCCAATGAATCATTTGAGCCACATAGTTGTGCCTCTGTTTGTAGTCTGTCTGTGCAATTTTCTTACAGCAGCTGAGGATATGATCAATGGTTTCGTCGGTTTCCTTGCACAGTCTGCATTTTGGGTCATCAGCTGATTTTTCGATCTTGGCCTTGATTGCCTTTGTCCTGATGTCTTGCTCCTGGGCTGCAAGGATCAGGCCTTCTGTCTCCTTCTTCAGGGTCCCATTTGTGAGCCAGAGCCAGGTCTTCTCCTTGTCAGCTTTTCCTTCAATTTTGTCAAGGAACTTTCCATGCAATGTTTTGTTGTGCTAGCTGTCAGCTCTAGTTTGTAGTGTGGCTTTCTTGTACTGGTTTTTTGTCTGGTGTGCTTTGAGAAGTTTTTGATTTTTGACTTCAATCAAAGCAGGTTCTTCACTTTGCTTTACATCTTCTGCCAGGGCATGTATTATTATTATTATTATTATTATTATTATTGACACAACGACGTTGTATGACACAGCAAACAAGATAGATATGCTGGATTTCGTTTCACAAAATCACAAGTCGAACACTTCCCAAATGTCAGCTCTAGTTTGTAGTGCGGTTTTCTTGTACTGATTCAGCTCTAGTTTGTAGTGTGGTTTTCTTGTACTGGTTTTTTGTCTGCTGTGCTTTGAGGAGTTTCTGATTTTTGACTTCAATCAAAGCAGGTTCTTCACTTTGCTTGACATATTCTGCCAGGGCATGTTCTTCTTCTTCTTTTATTATGATTATTATTATTGACCCAAATGGAGCAGCGTGTTGGAAAGAGAACTGGGGCGAAATTCTCAAGCTTGGTTTGCAAATTGGGCGAATCTTCAAAAACTCATTTGAGTTTCAAGGTGCATCTGTATTGCTGAATTAATGCAGTTTGACAGCACTTCAAGGCAATGATGGAGTCCTGGGAATTGCAGAGGTTAAAGACATTGTAAAACTACTACTCCCATTGGGCCATTTAGCTTAAAAGCCATACCAAATCCTATTGCTTGATAGCCATAGTAACTAAAAATAATGTATAAATATATAAATATACTATATAAATAAATATGAAATATATAAAATCCGATTGCTTGATAGCCATAGTAACTAAAAATAATGTATAAATATATAAATATATTATATAAATAAATATAAAATATATAAAATCCTATTGCTTGATAGCCATAGTAACTAAAAATAATGTATAAATATATAAATACATTATATAAATAAATATAAAAAATATAAAATCCTATCGCTTGATAGCCATAGTAACTGAAAATAATGTATAAATATATAAATATATTATATAAATAAATATGAAATATATAAAATCCGATTGCTTGATAGCCATAGTAACTAAAAATAATGTATAAATATATAAATATATTATATAAATCAATATAAAATATATAAAATCCTATTGCTTGATAGCCATAGTAACTGAAAATAATGTATAAATATATAAATATATTATATAAATTATAAAATATATAAAATCCTATCGCTTGATAGCCAAATAACTATAAATAATGTATAAATATATAATATATAAATAAATAGAATATATTAGACTACGTAAACATAAATAATATAGAAATAATAGAAATAACTATATAAAGTATAAATAAATAGAATATATAAAATATGTAAATATAAATAATACCTAAATATAAATATATAAAATATATAAATGAATGGAATATATGAAATATCTAAATGTAAATAATATCTAAATATAAATATATGAAATATATAAATAAACTGAATATATAAAATATCTAAATATAAATAATATCTAAATATAAATATATGAAATATATAAATAAATGTAATATATAAAATATATAAATATAAATAATACCTAAATATACATATATAAAATATATAAATTAATGGAATATATGAAATATCTAAATATAAATAATATCTAAATATAAATATATGAAATATATAAATAAATGTAATATATAAAATATCTAAATTTAAATAAATGTAATATATAAAATATCTAAATGTAAATAAATATATTATATATAAATATAAACATGTACATAATATATAAATAATATATAAATCTATAAATATAAATATATAAAATATAAACAAATGGAATATATATAAATCTATAAATAATATATAAAATATAAATAAATGTAATATATATATAAATATATAAATGTAAATAATATATAAATAATATATAAATCTATATATATAAATATATAAAATATAAATAAATAAGATATATAAATATAAATAATATATACATCTATGAATTCTATATAAATATATAAATCTATAAAATAGAAATAAATTAAATAAATAAATATAAATAATATATAAATGTATAAATGTATGAGCCGCCCCGAGTCCCCACGGGGAGATGGTGGCGGGGTATAAATAAAGTTTTATTATTATTATTATTATTATTAAATATATAAAATATAAATATATAAATAAATATAAATAATATACACATGTTACCAGAACCATTTGCTCCCCATTCTCAAAACCCTGGTTTTCTATATTTTTAACCAAAATACAATATTTTTAAAATCAGTGTAATGACGACTCGGAGTCGGCTCGTTGGGTCAACGGTTGAAAGTCGAGCGAAGGAAGAAATCCATAAAATGTTTTAAGGAAATCGGTTTGAATCAACGTTCGAGTTGGGACAGAGATAAATCCAATGCGTCCTATTTAATACACTAATTTTTGACAAACAGGGAACCGGGAGGGACCGCTTTGCGGCCGTCTTTGTTGGGAACATCGACGTCCTTTCTCTCTTTCTCGCTTTCTTTTTTCCCTGCCAAAGAAGGGAGGATTTTATATATATTTTTGAAGCTTTTCATGGCCGACTCCCCCATTCTTTGGCCGTGGAAAAGACAGAGGCGAAAGGGGGCCGGGCCCCGAACCCGGGCCTTCTGTTCCTCCCTTTCTTTGCCGACGGGACAATGGGCGCATCGGCCATTCAGCGGGATTGATTAACTCTCCGAAAAAGTTTATTAAGAGGCCCCGAAACAAAGGCGGCGAAAGGCCGGCCCTGTCGGTTTTATAGACTCGGCCGGCATTGTCTGCCTCCGTGGAGGAGATGCCTGAGTGGCTCTCAATGGACGGGGTCTCTGTGGAGTGACAAGGAGGCGCCCCAGACAACGGGGCGGCCCGAAAAGAGCAAAAGAGAAGAGAGCGTTGTCCTCCTCCTCCTCCGCCTCCTCCGCCTCCTTCTCTGCATTAATGGACATCTGCAGAAGGGATGAAAGAGGGAGGCCAGGGGAAGATGGAGCCTGCTTTCCTCCCCGGTGCTCTCCGCCCCGAGGCCCGGTTCGGCCTTCCACCAGATGTTCCCCATCACGGCCCCGAAACCGTCCGCCGGGTTGGAAAAGAAAAGGGCGGAATAAATATACCAGTGGTTGCTTTCACGGGGATCGGGGTGGCCGTTCTCGTCGGAAATGTTTCCGACGAGCCCCAAAATGGTATCACCTTGTTCTCTTCGGTGTTTCCGAAGAGGGCCCCAAATGTTACAGATTCTCCTATTTAAGTGCCGTCTAGATCTAGTCTAGTGTTATGGACTTTGCCGTTCAATGCTCTTGTGTTTGCTTAGAAGACCCATAATGTGATGCGTTTCCCAACTGAGTGCCATCTAGATGTTCTTGAGGACTCCCGTTCCCTTGTGTTTCCTTAGTAGACCCATAATGTGATGCGTTTCCCAACTGAGTGCCATCTAGATGTTCTTGAGGACTCCCGTTCCCTTGTGTTTCCTTAGTAGACCCATAATGTGATGCGTTTCCCAACTGAGTGCCATCTAGATGTTCTTGAGGACTCCCGTTCCCTTGTGTTTCCTTAGAAGACCCATAATGTGATGCGTTTCCCAACTGAGTGCCATCTAGATGTTCTTGAGGACTCCCGTTCCCTTGTGTTTCCTTAGTAGACCCATAATGTGATGCGTTTCCCAACTGAGTGCCATCTAGATGTTCTTGAGGACTCCCGTTCCCTTGTGTTTCCTTAGAAGACCCATAATGTGATGCGTTTCCCAACTGAGTGCCATCTAGATGTTCTTGAGGACTCCCGTTCCCTTGTGTTTCCTTAGTAGACCCATAATGTGATGCGTTTCCCAACTGAGTGCCATCTAGATGTTCTTGAGGACTCCCGTTCCCTTGTGTTTCCTTAGAAGACCCATAATGTGATGCGTTTCCCAACTGAGTGCCATCTAGATGTTCTTGAGGACTCCCGTTCCCTTGTGTTTCCTTAGAAGACCCATAATGTGATGCGTTTCCCAACTGAGTGCCATCTAGATGTTCTTGAGGACTCCCGTTCCCTTGTGTTTCCTTAGTATACCCATAATGTGATGCGTTTCCCAACTGAGTGCCATCTAGATGTTCTTGAGGACTCCCGTTCCCTTGTGTTTCCTTAGAAGACCCATAATGTGATGCGTTTCCCAACTGAGTGCCATCTAGACCAGGGGTCTCCAAACTAAGGCCCAGGGGCCGGATGCAGCCCTCCAAGGTCATTTACCTGGCCCCTGGTTGACCTAAGGGTTGACCTAAGTCTAGCTGGTTTTTGGAGGTCTCTTTGCTTACCTATGGTCTTATGAGATTGTCTAGATGGTCTTTGAAGGTCTCTTTGCTTAGCTATGGCCTTTTGAGACCATCTAGATGACTTTTGGAGGTCACTTTCCTTACCTATGGTTTTATGAGATTGTCTAGATGGCCTTTGGGGGCTCCTTTCCTTACCTATGTTCTTATGAAACCATCTAGGTGGTCTTTGAGGGTCCCTTTCCTTATCTATGGTCTTCTGATGGCCTGATGAGATCATCTAGATGGCCTTTGTGGGTCCCTTTCCTTACCTATAGCCTTATGAGACCATCTAGATGGTCTTTGGAGGTCTCTTTCCTTACCTATGGTCTTATGAGACCATCTAGATGGTCTTTGGAGGTCTCTTTCCTTTCCTATGGTCTTATGAGACCATCTAGATGGTCTTTGGAGGTCTCTTTCCTTACCTATGGTCTTATGGGATCGTCTAGATCAGGGGTCCCCAAACTAAGGTCCATGGGCCGGATGCGGCCCTCCAAAGTCATTTCCCTGGCCTATGTCCTAAACTTTAGACTTAGGGTTGACCTACGTCTGAAATGACTTGAAGGCACACAAAAACAATCCTAATTTTGGACTATTTCATCATAGTCTGGTCCCCCAACACTCTGAGGGACTGTGAATCGGCCCTTCACTTAAAAAGTTTGAGGACCCCTGATCTAGACGTTCTTGGGGACACCTGTTCTGTTCGGCATTTCCTAAAAGCCCCCAAAACGTTAAGGATTCTCTCATTTAAGTGCCGTCTAGATCTTCTGGTGGTCAGTCATTCTCTTCAGACCCTGGCTGGGCATCCATTCAATGTTCTGGTGGCTCCCGTTCTCTTGTGTTTGCTTAGAAGACCCATAATGTGATGTGTTTCCCAATTGAGTGCCATCTAGAAGTTCTTGAGTGCCCCTATTCTCTTTCCGAAGATGCCTCAAAATGTTACGGATTCTCCCATTTAAATGCCGTCTAGATCTTCTGGTGGTCAGTTGTTCTCTCCAGACCATGGCTGGACATCTGTGAACACACAACACAACACAAGCTGTCTAGATGTTCTGGAGGTCACTCGTTTTCATCAGCATTTCCTAAGAGGCCCCAAAGTGTTATGGACTTTGCCGGTCAATGTTCTGGTGGGCTCCCGTTCTCTTGTGTTTGCTTAGAAGACCCATAATGTGATGCGTTTCCCAACCGAGTGCCATCTAGACGTTCTTGAGGACACCTGTTCTTTTCGGCATTTCCTAAAAGCCCCCAAAACATTAAGGATTCTCCCATTTAAGTGCCGTCTAGATCTTCTGGTGGTCAGTCATTCTCTTCGGACCCTGGCTGAGCATCCGTTCAATGTTCTTGAAGACTCCCGTTCTCTTGTGTTTCCTTAGAAGACTCATAATGTGATGTGTTTCCCAATTCAGTGCCATCTAGATGTTCTTGAGGACACCTGTTCTCTTGTGTTTCCTTAGAAGACCCATAATGTGATGCGTTTCCCAATTGAGTGCCATCTAGATGTTCTGGAGGGCTCCCGTTCTCTTGTGTTTCCTTAGAAGACTCATAATGTGATGTGTTTCCCAATTGAGTGCCATCTAGATGTTCTGGAGGGCTCCCGTTCTCTTGTGTTTCCTTAGAAGACTCATAATGTGATGTGTTTCCCAATTGAGTGCCATCTAGATGTTCTGGAGGGCTCCCGTTCTCTTGTGTTTCCTTAGAAGACTCATAATGTGATGTGTTTCCCAATTCAGTGCCATCTAGATGTTCTTGAGGACACCCGTTCTCTTGTGTTTCCTTAGAAGACCCATAATGTGATGCGTTTCCCAATTGAGTGCCATCTAGATGTTCTTGAGGACTCCCGTTCCCTTGAGTTTCCTTAGAAGACCCATAATGTGAAGCATTTCCCAATTGAGTGCCATCTAGATGTTCTTGAGGACACCCGTTCTCTTGTGTTTCCTTAGAAGACTCATAATGTGATGCGTTTCCCAATTCAGTGCCATCTAGATGTTCTTGAGGACACCCGTTCTCTTGTGTTTCCTTAGAAGACTCATAATGTGATGTGTTTCCCAATTGAGTGCCATCTAGATGTTCTGGAGGGCTCCCGTTCTCTTGTGTTTCCTTAGAAGACTCATAATGTGATGTGTTTCCCAATTCAGTGCCATCTAGATGTTCTTGAGGACACCCGTTCTCTTGTGTTTCCTTAGAAGACCCATAATGTGATGCGTTTCCCAATTGAGTGCCATCTAGATGTTCTTGAGGACTCCCGTTCCCTTGAGTTTCCTTAGAAGACCCATAATGTGAAGCATTTCCCAATTGAGTGCCATCTAGATGTTCTTGAGGACACCCGTTCTCTTGTGTTTCCTTAGAAGACTCATAATGTGATGTGTTTCCCAATTCAGTGCCATCTAGATGTTCTTGAGGACACCCGTTCTCTTGTGTTTCCTTAGAAGACGCATAATGTGATGCGTTTCCCAATTCAGTGCCATCTAGATGTTCTTGAGGACACCCGTTCTCTTGTGTTTCCTTAGAAGACTCATAATGTGATGTGTTTCCCAATTGAGTGCCATCTAGATGTTCTTGAGGACACCCGTTCCCTTGTGTTTCCTTAGAAGACCCATAATGTGATGCGTTTCCCAATTGAGTGCCATCTAGACGTTCTTGAGGACACCCGTTCTTTTTCATTTCCTTAGAAGACCCATAATGTGATGCGTTTCCCAATTGAGTGCCATCTAGATGTTCTATTCTATTTGAAAACTTGGAGAGGTTCTCCAGGTCATCGGCCTTCTACTCCCTTTGGTGGTTACAATATTAGTCTTTGCTTGGTTACAACTAAGAGCTGGACTGGGGCAACCATGAGGTTGGAGAAACATCAAACGTCTGGTCCTAAATTATGTCACAGTAGAGATATTTGAAAACTTGGACAGGTTCTCCAGGTCTCCAGGTGGTTACAATATTAGACTTTGTTTGGTTACAACTAAGAGCTTGATTGGGGCAACCATGAGGTTGGAGAAATATCAAACTTCTGGTCCTACGTTATGTCACAGTAGAGATATTTGAAAACTTGGAGAGGTTCTCCAGGTCATTGGCCTTCTGCTTCCTTTGGTGGTTACAATATTAGTCTTTGCTTTGTTACAACTAAGAGCTGGACTGGGGCAACCATGAGGTTGGAGAAACATCAAACTTCTGGTCCTAAATTATGTCGCCATAGAGATATTTGAAAACTTGGAGAGGTTCTCCAGGTCATCAGCCTTCTGCTCCCTTTGGTGGTTATAATATTAGTCTTTGCTTGGTTACAACTAAGAGCTGGACTGGGGCAACCATGAGGTTGGAGAAACATCAAATGTCTGGTCCTAAATTATGTGGCCGTAGAGATGTTTGAAAGCTTGGAGAGGTTCTCCAGGTCTCCAGGTGGTTACAATATTAGACTTTGCTGGGTTACAACTAAGAGCTGGATTGGGGCAACCATGAGGTTGGAGAAACATCAAACTTCTGGTCCTACATTATGTGGCCGTAGAGATATTTGAAAACTTGGAGAGGTTCTCCAGGTCATTGGGCTTCTACTCCCTTTAGTGGTTACAATATTAGTCTTTGCTTGGTTACAACTAAGAGCTGGCTGGGGCAACGATGAGGAACTTCTGGTCTTACGTTATGTGGTTGTAGAGATATTTGAAAACTTGGAGAGGTTCTCCAGGTCATCGGCCTTCTGCTCCCTTTGGTGGTTACAATATTAGTCTTTGCTTGGTTACAACTAAGAGCTGGATTGGGGCAACCATGAGGAACTTCTGGTCCCATGTTATGTGGCCGTAGAGATATTTGAAAGCTTGGAGAGGTTCTCCAGGTCTCCAGGTTGTTACAATATTAGACTTTGATGGGTTACAACTAAGAGCTGGATTGGAGCAACCATGAGGTTGGAGAAACATCAAACTCCCCGTCCTAAATTATGTCGCTGTAGAGATATTTCAAAACTTGGAGAGGTTCTCCAGGTCATCGGCCTTCTACTCCCTTTGGTGGTTACAATATTAGACTTTGCTGGGTTACAACTAAGAGCTGGACTGGGGCAACCATGAGGTTGGAGAACATCAAACTTCTGGTCCTAAATTATGTCACCGTAGAGATGTTTGAAAACTTGTAGAGGTTCTCCAGGTCATCGGCCTTCTCCAGGTGTCCGGGAATGAAGGTTTGAGGATGCCTCTCGCTCCCTTGACGGATGACCCTGGGCCCATAATTGGAAAGCCATGTGTCTCCTCTCCGTTGTCCTTTCCTACGTCACCCAACGCCCAAGCCAATGGGAGGAGACGGAGGAAGAGACCTCTCTCTTGTCCTTCCGTCCTTTCCACCCGTTGCGGAACAGTAGCCGTTTCATGGACCACGTTTCCCCCGAGGGAGACCTTTGACCTCTGACTCCCGTAACCTGTACTTAGCACTTTCAAAAGGGACAAATACCCCCGGAGAGGTGACCTTCGCGGGGCCCAAATTGCCAGGGCAGAGGGAAGCTCTTTCTCTATATGTGTGTATTTGAGAGCAATGTGTCTGGGAAGGAGGGAGGGAGGCGCTTGAATGCAAAACCAGAAGCGAACCCCGCGAGGGGCACCGCGGTTCAAATTAACTTGCCCAGTGGTATCCCGAATGGCATTTAACACGCCGCCCGAGTCCTTTGCAAAGGGTCAAAGGGAGACGGGCTTAGAACGGCGCCAAAGAGCCTCGGGGGAGAAATAATCCCAAAGCCGGAGGGACGGGAGGGGACTGGGGCGGGGGGGCGGGGCAGGGGGGTCCAAGTGGCCAGCTTCGGGGGGACGTCCACTCCCCAAAGTTTCCTGGCTTTGGAAGGAGGCTCAGGAAGAACAGGAAGGAAGGAAGGAAGGAAGGAAGGAAGGAAGGAAGGAAGGAAGGAAGGAAGGAAGGAAGGAAGGAAAGTCCTGTTCACTTAGACAGACAGATAGATAGATAGTAGTAGATAGTAGTTCCAGATCCGGGGGACCACAACCAAGAAGATGGAAATCAAGATAGATAGATAGACAAACAGATAGATGGAAAGAAAGAAAGAAAGATGGAAAGATAGATAGATAGATAGATAGATAGATAGATAGATAGATAGGAAGAAGGAAGGAAGGAAGGAAGGAAGGAAAGTCCTGTTCACTTAGACAGACAGATAGATAGATAGTAGTAGATAGTAGTTCCAGATCCGGGGGACCACAACCAAGAAGATGGAAATCAAGATAGATAGATAGACAAACAGATAGATGGAAAGAAAGAAAGAAAGATGGAAAGATAGATAGATAGATAGATAGATAGATAGATAGATAGATAGGAAGAAGGAAGGAAGGAAGGAAGGAAGGAAAGTCCTGTTCACTTAGACAGACAGATAGATAGATAGTAGTAGATAGTAGTTCCAGATCCGGGGGACCACAACCAAGAAGATGGAAATCAAGATAGATAGATAGATAGACAAACAGATAGATGGAAAGAAAGAAAGAAAGATGGAAAGATAGATAGATAGATAGGAAGAAGGAAGGAAGGAAGGAAGGAAGGAAGGAAGGAAGGAAGGAAAGTCCTGTTCACTTAGACAGACAGATAGATAGATAGTAGTAGATAGTAGTTCCAGATCCGGGGGACCACAACCAAGAAGATGGAAATCAAGATAGATAGATAGATAGAC
>NW_026943826.1:2321490-2343990 GCF_035594765.1 Anolis carolinensis | reverse complement strand
TTGTCCAACGAGAAAGAACAGGAGAGGAGAGAAGAGAAGGGAAGATAGATGGATGGATGAAATAAAGATGGATAGATAGATGTATGGATAGATGGAAAGATGGATAGATAGATAGATAGATAGATAGATAGATAGATAGATAGATAGATAGATAGAAGGCCCTATCCACTTGCTTGTCCAATATGCCATTGCTTTCTGGCCACAAACAATTCTGTGCAAAATTTTCATAGAATGAGAAAGAACAGGAAAAGTTTGGATGGATAGATGGATGGATGGATGAATATACAGATGGATGGAAATAAAGATAGATAGATTGCCCTGTTCTCTTGCTTGTCCAATATGTCATTGCTTTCTGACCCAAAAGCAATCTTGTGCGAATTTTTTGTACAACGAGAAAGAACAGGAGAGAAGAGATGGGAAGATAGATAGGTAGATAGATAGATGGATGGATGGAAATAAAGATAGATAGATAGATAGATGTATGGAGAGATGGAAAGAAATAAAGATAATCGCCCTATCCACTTGCTTGTCCGATATGCCATTGCTTTCTGGCCAGAAACAATTCTGTGTGAAATTTTCGTAGAACGAGAAAGAACAGGAGAGAAGGGAAGATGGATAGATAAACGCATAGATGGATGGAAAAAATAAAGATAGAGAAATAGATGGATGGATAGATAGATTCATAGAATCCTAGAGTTGGAAGAGACCTCATGAGCTATCCAGTCCAACCCCATTCTGCAAAAAAGCAGGAAAATCACATTCAAAGCCCCCCGACAGATGGCCATCCAGCCTCTGTTTGAAAACCTCCAAAGAAGGAACCTCCACCACACTCCGGAGCAGGGAGTTCCACTGCTGAACAACTCCCTCTCACAGTGAGGAAGTTCTTCCTCATGTTCAGGTGGAATCTCCTCTCCTGTCATTTGAAGCCCTTGTTCCATTGCGTCCTAGTCTCCAGGGCATCAGAAAGGAAGCCTGTTCCCTCCTTGCTATGAGATGGAAGAGGAGATGGAGATGGAGATGGAGGTGGAGGAGAAGATAGAGATGGAGAAGGAGATGGGAATGGGGAAGGAGAAGGAGATGGAGGAAGAGATGGAAGAGAAGATGGAGATGGAGGTGGAGGAGAAGATAGAGATGGAGAAGGAGAAGAAGGAGATGGAGGAGGAGATGGAGATGGAGGAAGAGATGGAAGAGAAGATGGAGGTGGAGGTGGAGGAGAAGATAGAGATGGAGATGGAAGAGATGGTTGAGATGGAGGAGGAGATGGAGATGGAGAAGGAGAAGGAGAAGAAGGAGATGGAGGAGGAGATGGAGATGGAGGAGGAAATGGAGGAGGAGATGGGAATGGGGAAGGAGAAGGAGATGGAGGAAGAGATGGAAGAGAAGATGGAGGTGGAGGTGGAGGAGAAGATAGAGATGGAGATGGAAGAGATGGTTGAGATGGAGGAGGAGATGGAGATGGAGAAGGAGAAGAAGGAGATGGAGGAGGAGATGGAGATGGAGGAGGAAATGGAGGAGGAGATGGGAATGGGGAAGGAGAAGGAGATGGAGGAAGAGATGGAAGAGAAGATGGAGATAGAGGTGGTGGAGGAGATGGAGATGGAGGAGATGGAGGTTGAGATGGAGGAGGAGATGGAGATGGAGAAGGAGAAGAAGGAGATGGAGGAGGAGATGGAGGAGATGGAGGTGGAGGTGGAGATGGAGGAGGAGATGGGGATGGGGAAGGAGAAGGAGATGAAGGAGATGGAGAAGGAGAAGGAGATGGAGGAGGAGATGGAGATGGAGAAAGATGGAAGAGAAGGTGGAGATGGAGGTGGAGGAGAAGATAGAGATGGAGATGGAGGAGATGGAGATGGAGGAGATGGAGGAGTAGATGGGGATGGGGATGGAGATGGAGATGGAGGAGTAGATGGGGATGGGGATGGGGATGGGGATGGAGATGGAGGAGATGGAGGAGATGGAGATGGAGGAGTAGATGGGGATGGAGATTGAGATGGAGGAGATGGATATGGAGATGGAGGAGTTGGAGATGGAGGAGATGGAGATGGAGGAGTTGATGGAGATGGAGGAGATGGAGATGGAGGTTGAGATGGAGGAGGAGATGGAAATGGAGAAGATAGAGATGGAGATGGAGGAGATGGATATGGAGATGGAGGAGTTGGAGATGGAGGAGATGGAGATGGAGGAGGAGATGGAGATGGAGGAGATGGAGATGGAGGTTGAGATGGAGGAGGAGATGGAAATGGAGAAGATAGAGATGGAGATGGAGGAGATGGATATGGAGATGGAGGAGTTGGAGATGGAGATGGAGGAGATGGAGATGGAGATAGAAGGCCCTATTCACTTGCTTGTCCAATATACCCTTGCTTTCTGGCCAAAAACAATTCTGTACGAATTTTTCATAGAACAAGAAAGTACAAGAGAGATGAGAAGATAGATAGATAGATGTATAGATGGATGTAAATAAATAACGATCAATGGATGGATCGCCAAAAAGCAATGTTGTATGAATTTTTCATGCAATGAGAACGAACAGGAAATAAGGGAAAATAGATAGAGAGATGGATACATTGAACGAAAAATAGATAGATAGAACGCCCTATTAAGTTCCTATTAAGAGTAGCCCTGGGAGTCGTAGTTTTACAAGGCCTTTAGCCTCAAAAAGGAGCCCTCGGTGGCGCAACAGGTTAAATCCTTGTGCCGGCAGGACTGCTGACTTGAAGGCTGGGTTGCTGACCTGAAGGTTGCCAGTTCGAATCCAAGCCAGGGAGAGAATCCAAGCCAGAGGTGAGCTCCCTCTGTCAGCTCCAGCTCCCCATCAATCCCAAATTGTATTTTTGGGGCGAGAGGAGTCCTTTGTTCCGCCGACTCATTGAAAGGCCAGGCAGGGAAGAAGAAAGGAAGGAAAAAGGGACGAGTGGAGTGGTATTTATTTATTTCTACGCTTGTTTCCTGGGGCTATTTATATATATATATATATATATATTCCTTCTTCTTCTTCTTTTCTTCTTCTCCTTCTCTCTCTTCTCGTTCCTGCGAGAAGTATTAAAACGCAGCTGGGGACGGAGTTGTCTCCCAGCGTTCGCTCCCGAAATCAAAGCAAACGTGGAAAAAAGAAAAGGGAAAAAAAGCAAAACGATGCATCGTCGCATTTCTGGCGGGGGTGCTTTTCCCTTTTTTGAACCATCATAACAATCAAAACTTTTGAGCCAAAGTTTTGTTGTCTTGTGCGTTTATCCCGGGAGCGTTTCAGGTTACGAATGCAAGCCGAGGATGCGAAGGAACTCTCAAAGTTTTTTTGGGATGTATTTCTTTGGACTTGGGCAAAGGGGCCCTTCAAAGGACATCTAGTCTGACAGTAATAATAATAATAATAATAATAATAATAATAATAATAATAATAATAATAATAATAATAAATATAGTCTTAAAGGCTTCCCAAGCTAAGTCATATTCCTATTATGGGTCCCAATGAAAGCAGAAACATTTACTCAATGGCATTCATTGGACTATGTGCAAAGGGGCCCTTCAAAGGACATCTAGTCTGACAATAATAATAATAATAATAATAATAATAATAATAATAATAATAATAATGTCTTAAAGGCCTTCCAAACAAAGACATGTTCCTATTATGGGTCCCAATGAGAGCAGAACCGTTGAATCAATGGCATTCACTGGACTATATGCAAAGGGGTCCTTCAAAGGACATCTAGTTTGACCTTAATAATAATAATAATAATAATAATAATAATAATAATAATAATAATAATAATACAGTCTTAAAGGCATCCTAGGCTATTACCTATTCTCATTCTGGGCCATTGACTCAATGGCATTCATTGGACTATGTGCAAAGGGGCCTTTTAAAGGACATCTAGTCTGACCTTAATAATACTAATAATACTAATACTAATACTAATAATAATAATAATAATAATAATAATAATACAGTCTTAAAGGCATCCTAGGCTTTTACCTATTCTCATTCTGGGCCATTGACTCAATGGCATTCATTGGACTATGTGCAAAGGGGCCCTTTAAAGGACATCTAGTCTGACCATAATAATAATAATAATAATAATAATAATAATAATAATAATAATAATAATAATAAATATAGTCTTAAAGGCCTCCCAAGCCAAGACCTATTCCTATTATGGGTCCCAATGAAAGCAGAACCATTGAATCAATGGCATTCATTGGACTATGTGCAAAGGGACCCTTCAAAGGACATCTAGTCTGACAATAATAATAATAATAATAATAATAATAATAATAATAATAATAATAATAATAATGTCTTAAAGGTCTTCCAAACCAAGACGTGTTCCTATTCTGGAACCCAGTGAGAGCAGAATCGTTGACTCAATGGCATTCATTGGACTAGTCTGACCATAATAATAATAATAATAATAATAATAATAATAATAATAATAATAATAATACAGTCTTAAAGGCCTCCCAAGCTAAGACCTATTCCTATTATGTGTCCCAATGAGGGGAGAACTCAATGGCATTCATTGGACTATGTGCCAAGGGGTCCTTCAAAGGACATATAGTCTGACCTTTATGACCTTGGGAGGCCTTTAAGATTATATCATGATGATGATGATGATGATGATTATATTGTCTTAAAGGCCTCCCAAGCTAAGACCTATTCCTATTATGGGTTTCAACGAAAGCAGAATCATTGAATCAATGGCATTCATTGGACTATATGCAAAGGGGTCCTTTAAAGGACATCTAGTCTGACCATAATAATAATAATAATAATAATAATAATAATAATAATAATAATAATAATAATAATAATAATATAGTCTTAAAGACCTCCCAAGCTCAGACCTGTTACCATTCTGGGTCCCAATGAGATCAGAACCATTGAATCGATGGCATTTTCTGGCAAAGTCAGTATAGCATCAATGGGTCAATAGACACCATCTTCCTATTGTTTCAGCCTAGAATCGCATTGGCCTTTTTTGCCGCTGCATTACACTCTCGGCTCATGTTCAACTTGTGGCTTAATAAGATCCATAGATCCCTTTCAATGGACTATTTTCAAGACAAGTCTATATCAGTGCACTGGATTGTATTGCCATCACTCTATATCCCATCACTCTATATCCCATCACTCTAGATCCCATCACTCTATATCCTTGTTGCATTGAGGTATTTTGCAATATTAGTATTTGATGCATCGGCCGACGAAATGTGAAACCTGGATTGGAATAGACTCCGAACCCATCCTATATCAGTGCATTGTATTGCCATCACTATAGATCCCATCACTCTATATCCTTGTTGCATTGAGGGATTTTTCAATATTAGTATTTGATGCATCGGCTGACGAAATGTGAAATGTGGATCGGAATGGGCTCCGAATCCATCCTATATCAGTGCATTGCATTGTATTGCCATCACTCTAGATCCCATCACTCTATATCCCATCACTCTATATCCCATCACTCTATATCCCTCTGAACCCATCCTATATCAGTGCATTGCATTGTATTGCCATCACTCTATATCCCATCACTCTATATGCCATCACTCTATATCCCATCACTCTAGGTCCCATCACTCTAGATCCCTCTGAACCCATCCTATATCAGTGCATTGCATTGTATTGCCATCACTCTATATCCCATCACTCTATATCCCTCCGAACCCATCCTATATCAGTCCATTGCATTGTATTGCCATCACTCTAGATCCCATCACTCTAGATCCCATCACTCTATATCCCATCACTCTATATCCCATCACTCTATATCCCTCCGAACCCATCCTATATCAGTGCATTGCATTGTATTGCCATCACTCTAGATCCCATCACTCTAGATCCCATCACTCTATATCCCATCACTCTAGATCCCATCACTCTAGATCCCATCACCCTATATCCCTCCGAACCCATCCTATATCAGTGCATTGCATTGTATTGCCATCACTCTATATCCCATCACTCTATATCCCATCACTCTATATCCCTCCGAACCCATCCTATATCACTGCATTGTATTGTATTGCCATCACTCTATATCCCATCGCTCTGTATCCTTGTTGCATTGAGGTATTTTGCAATATTAGTATTTGATGCATCAGCTGACGAAATGTGAAACGTGGATCGGAATGGGCTCCAAACCCATCCTATATCAGTGCATTGCACTGTATTGCCATCACTCTAGATCCCATCACTCTAGATCCCATCACTCTAGATCCCATCACTCTATATCCCATCACTCTATATCCCTCCGAACCCATCTTATATCAGTGCATTGCATTGTATTGCCATCACTCTAGATCCCATCACTCTAGATCCCATCACTCTATATCCCATCACTCTATATCCCTCCGAACCCATCCTATATCAGTGCATTGCATTGTATTGCCATCACTCTAGATCCCATCACTCTAGATCCCATCACTCTATATCCCATCACTCTATATCCCATCACTCTATATCCCTCCGAACCCATCCTATATCAGTGCATTGCATTGTATTGCCATCACTCTAGATCCCATCACTCTAGATCCCATCACTCTAGATCCCATCACTCTATATCCCATCACTCTATATCCCTCCGAACCCATCCTATATCAGTGCATTGCATTGTATTGCCATCACTCTAGATCCCATCACTCTAGATCCCATCACTCTATATCCCTCCGAACCCATCCTATATCACTGCATTGCATTGTATTGCCATCACTCTATATCCCATCACTCTGTATCCTTGTTGCATTGAGGTATTTTGCAATATTAGTATTTGATGCATCAGCTGACGAAATGTGAAACGTGGATCGGAATGGGCTCCAAACCCATCCTATATCAGTGCATTGCACTGTATTGCCATCACTCTAGATCCCATCACTCTAGATCCCATCACTCTAGATCCCATCACTCTATATCCCATCACTCTATATCCCTCCGAACCCATCTTATATCAGTGCATTGCATTGTATTGCCATCACTCTAGATCCCATCACTCTAGATCCCATCACTCTATATCCCATCACTCTATATCCCTCCGAACCCATCCTATATCAGTGCATTGCATTGTATTGCCATCACTCTAGATCCCATCACTCTAGATCCCATCACTCTATATCCCATCACTCTATATCCCATCACTCTATATCCCTCCGAACCCATCCTATATCAGTGCATTGCATTGTATTGCCATCACTCTAGATCCCATCACTCTAGATCCCATCACTCTAGATCCCATCACTCTATATCCCATCACTCTATATCCCTCCGAACCCATCCTATATCAGTGCATTGCATTGTATTGCCATCACTCTAGATCCCATCACTCTAGATCCCATCACTCTATATCCCTCCGAACCCATCCTATATCACTGCATTGCATTGTATTGCCATCACTCTATATCCCATCACTCTGTATCCTTGTTGCATTGAGGTATTTTGCAATATTTGTATTTGATGAATCGGCTAAAGAAATGTTAAACCTGGATCGGAATGGGCTCCGAACCCATCTTATATCAGTGCATTGCATTGTATTGCCATCACTCTATATTCCATCACTCTAGATCCCATCACTCTATAGCCTATCACTCTGTATCCTTGTTGTACTGAGGCATTTTGCAATATTAGAATTTGATGCATTGGCTGACGAAATGTGAAATGTGGATCGGAATGGGCTCCGAACCCATCCTATATCAGTGCATTGCATTGTATTGCCATCACTCTAGATCCCATCACTCTATATCCCATCACTCTAGATCCCATCACTCTAGATCCCATACTCTATATCCTTGTTGCATTGAGGTATTTTGCAATATTAGTATTTGATGCATCGGCTGACGAAATGTGAAACCTGGATTGGAATGGACTCCGAACCCATCCTATATCAGTGCATTGTATTGCCATCACTCTAGATCCCATCACTCTATATCCCATCACTCTATATCCTTGTTGCATTGAGGTATTTTGCAATATTAGTATTTGATGAATCGGCTAAAGAAATGTTAAACCTGGATCGGAATGGGCTCCGAACCCATCTTATATCAGTGCATTGCATTGTATTGCCATCACTCTAGATCCCATCACTCTATAGCCTATCACTCTGTATCCTTGTTGTACTGAGGCATTTTGCAATATTAGAATTTGATGCATTGGCTGACGAAATGTGAAATGTGGATCGGAATGGGCTCCGAACCCATCCTATATCAGTGCATTGTATTGCCATCACTCTAAATCCCATCACTCTGTATCCTTGTTGTGTTGGGGCATTTTGCAATATAAGTCAAGGAGACTTTGTTGCATCGGCCGACCAAATGCGAAACCTGGACCAGAACGGGCTCCGAACCCAATAGACGGCAATGCCCCGAGGTGAAGCAGTGCCAAGTCTATTTAATCTACTGAATGCAAGTTTGTGAGATTTTGCCAACCCGAAGCCGCCGGTCCCTTTTCTGCCCATCCGGCTCCACTTAAAGCGATGTACCTTCCAGTGCGTGGAAAAGAAGGGGATCCGGGGCGTTGGAAATGCTTTAGATATGGAAATGCCGGCCAGTTGTTTATGATTTTCCGTCCCTGCCCCGTAACCCGAACCTGATGGAGGCAACAAAGGTCCTCCCAGCTCCGAAAGGGCTGGAGCCACGCCAGGCCCCGTGGAAGGAAGGGATTTCCATAAAATGGGGGGGACGGGGGGGACACCAGAGGAAAGAGGGCCTTTGTTGGTCCCCGAACAATTGGGTCTCTATGTACACATGAGATTTTATATATATATTAGACATGTCCAAAAAATCGTTTTGAATCGTATATCGGAATTATTTCGGATTATTCTCGCTTTTTTGATACGCATTCTGAGACATTGTCTCACAGCGCAACCTGCAATGTAATTCGAACCATTGTTGGCCCATTCTCTAATTGTCTCTTAATGTTTCATTAATTTTCCCCCCCAAAAAAATGTTTTTAAATATATTTTTTAAAATATTTTTTAAATTATTTGTTTCTGCAACCTACCTCGAATGGGAGCTTATTTGCAATAATAAGGTGTGAAGCAGTCAGGCTTTGAAGCTGCAAGGCTATTCAAATTGCCCAACAGAGGAGTCCCCTAGGTATGAAGCAGCCAGGCTTTGAAGCTGCAAGGTCACTCCTTGGAAAGTGATGAGTATTGTGGCCAAATTTGGTGTGATTTGACCCAGTGGTTTTGTTGTTAACTCAGTCCTAATTATGCACATTACATTTTTATATATATATATATATATATATATATATATATATATATATATATAGTATTGAAGTTGGCCAACAATGGATTCCCCTAGGTATGAAGCAGCCAGGCTTTGAAGCTATGAGGCTATTCAATGGTAATCAAATTGGCCAACAATGGAGTCCCCTATGTATGAAGCAGCCAGGCTTTGAAGCTGCAAGGCTATTCAATAGTATTCAAGTTGGCCAACAATGGAGTCCCCTGGGTATGAAACAGCCAGGCTTTGAAACTGCAAGGCTATTCAGTGGTATTCAAGTTGGCCAACAATGGAGTCCGCTAGATATGAAGCAGCCAGGCTTTGAAGCTGCAAGGTCACTCCTTGGAAACTGATGAGTATTGTGGCCAAATTTGGTGCAATTTGGCCCAGTGGTTTTGTTGTTAACTCGGTCCTAATTATGCACATTACATTGTTATATATATAGATATGCTTTCAAATTGGCCAACAATGGATATGAAGCAGCCAGGCTTTGAAGCTGCAAGGTCACTCCTTGGAAAGTGATGAGTATTTTAGTAGCTAAGTAGATAGATAGATAGATAGATAGAGCGATAGAGAGAGTGATAGAGCGATAGAGGTAACTAAGTAGAGAGGTAGATAAGTAGATAAAGAGAGAGTGATAGTGATAGTAGGGAAAAAAAACAATTTTCCTGGTTCCTGGAAGACAAATAATAAATAAACAGTTTATTAAAATAGTTTTATTTACTAATTTTTAATTAATTTATTGCCTTCCAGGACCCAGGAAAGTCCTTTTCCAAAATAGGAAGTGAGCAAGGCATCACTTCCATTCACTTCCTCATATAATAATAATAATAATAATAATAATAATAATAATAATAATAATAATAATAATAATAATTCATATAATAATAAACTACTACTAATAATAATTATTATTCTTTATTAATAATTTTAATTAATACATAAATAAAACTTTAGTCTGTCTTCCAAACATGATTGAAACATATCCGGAAACCCCTAAAATCCTTTACTCCAAAGGCCATACGAAACAACCCGAAGGGCCACAAATGGACCGCGGGCCACGATTTGCCCACATGATCCTGAATGGACCGGTTGTGTGATGCGGCAACGCAAAAAGCCAATGTGATCTTGGGCTGTGCCTGGACCCAAACCCTTCTTTCCTTTTGTCCGCTCGCCGCGGCTTAATATGTAGCACTAATTAAGAAATAAGTCGCTTGGCCGGTTCCGCGGCAATCATTTAGCCGCGTTTACTAACCACGGTTGGCTGCCTCCCGAACCGTCATTAGACCACGCTCGTTACGGGCAGAAAATTTCTCGTTTTCTGCTCCTCGTCGGCCTCGCCCTGCCATCGCGGCTCGGCATTATTTCTAAATTTGCACTCGCACAATGCCCATAAACCCGCTCCCAGAGTGTTGCGAATCAGAAATTTGTCCAGGCGGAGAGGGTTTTTTTCTTTCTCTTTTGCCGCCCTCCGTCGGCCGAGACCCCGAAACAGATCGATCCATAATGAGCAAAACAGCAGGAATCCCTCTGCAACTCGTTGCATCTACAGTGTTGAATGAAAGGGACTCAAGAACATACTGCAAGTCGCTTCTGGTGTGAGAGAATTGGCCTGTCTTCCCTAGAGATTTGCAGGATTTTTCAGAGGCAACCCTGATGGAATCGTTCCAGAAGTTGAGTCTGTAGACTGTACATATTTTGCAGGCGTAGAACAGGGTTGGGAGGGGAATAGCTTTATAAACAAGCACCTTGGTCTCCCTACGGATGTCCCGATCCTCAAATACTTCATTTGTAGAAATGCTGCACTCGCAGAGCTCAGGCAGTGTTGTGTTTCAGTGTCAATGTTGACTTTTGTGGAGAGGTGGCTGCCAAGAGAGCAGAAATAGTCAACTTTTTCTGACATATTCCTGGCCTTGCAGAGGGATTGGCTGGTGCCTTTTGCTAGAAGAGCATTCATTCGGAAGATTGCTGCACTTGCAGAGCTCAGGCGGTGTTGTATTTCAGTGTCAACGTTGACTTTTGTGGAGAGGTGGCTGCCAAGAGAGCAGAAATAGTCAACATTTTCTGACATATTCCTGGCCTTGCAGAGGGATTGGCTGGTGCCTTTTGCTGGAAGAGCATTCATTCGGAAGAATGCTGCACTCGCAAAGCTCAGGTGGTGTTGTATTTCAGTGTCAATGTTGACTTTTGTGGAGAGGTGGCTGCCAAGGGAGTGGAAATAGTCAACATTTTCTGACATATTCCTGGCCTTGCAGAGGGATTGGCTGGTGCGTTTTGCTGGAAGAGCATTCATTCGGAAGATTGCTGCACTTGCAGAGCTCAGGCGGTGTTGTATTTCAGTGTCAACGTTGGCCTTTCTGGAGAGGTGGCTGCCAAGGGAGTGGAAATGCTCAACATTTTCTAACATTACACCATTAAGCTGTATTCCTGGCCTTGCAGAGAGATTGGCACTACGTTATCATCAGCATATTGGAGTTCTATAACAGATGTTGTTGTGACTTTATCTCTCCATTCACCCAATATCCCATCTATCTATCTATTCATCCAATATATCTGTCTAAATGCCTATCTATCTATCTATCTATCTATCTATCTATCTATCTATATCTATCCCTCCATCCATCCAATATCATATCTATCCATCCATCCATCCAATATACCTTCCATCTATCTATTAAATCAGTATGTCTGTCTGTCTATCTATTTAATCTATCTCTCCATCCAATATCCCATCTATCTATTTATCTAATATATCTGTCTGTATGCCTATCTATCTGTCTATCTATCTAATCTATCCCTCCATCCATCCAATATCATATCTATCCATCCATCCATCCATCCATCCAATATACCTTCCATCTGTCTATTCAATCAATATGTCTGTCCATCTATCTATTTAATCTATCTCTCCATCCATCCAATATCATATCTATTCATCCAATGATCTATTCATCCAATGTATACGTCTGTCTGTATGCCTATCTATCTATCTATCTATCTATCTATCTATCTATCTAATATCCATCCATCCATCCATCCATCCAATATCTATCAATATCTATCTATCTATCTATCTATCTATCTATTCAATCAATATGTCTGTCTATCTATCTAATCTATTCCTCCATCCTCCATCCCTTCATCCAATAAATCTATTCCTCCATCCATCCATCCATCCATCCAATATCTATCAATATCTATCTATCTATCTATCTATCTATCTATCTATCTATTCAATCAATATGTCTGTCTATCTATCTAATCTATTCCTCCATCCTCCATCCCTTCATCCAATAAATCTATTCCTCCATCCATCCATCCATCCATCCAATAAATCATCTCTCCATCCATCCATCCATCCACCCATCCAATAAATCATCTCTCCATCCATCCATCCATCCATCCATCCATCCATCCATCCATCCATCCATCCATCCAATATATCTATCTACCTACCGATCTATTCAATATATTTACCCTTTGATCTATCTATCTATCATATCCATCCATCCAGTATATTTATTTAATTATCTATATAAAGTCTTGAGCTGCTGAACTTGCTGACCGAAAGGTTGGCGGTTCGAATCCGGGGAGCGGGGTGAGCTCCCGCTGTTAGCCCCAGCTTCTGCCAACCTAGCAGTTCGAAAACATGCAAATGTGAGTAGATCAATAGGTACTGCTCCGGCGCTCCTATGGCCACATGACCTAGGAGGTGACTACGGACAACGCCGGCTCTTCGGCATAGTAATGGAGATGGTGCCCCAGATGCACAAAACTTGAAAGCATGAGGCAAAAATATCCCTTGGAAAACCTTGATGGCGAAAGGAAGGATCTGCCAGAAGGTCAAGATGGACCTCCTGATGCCACCAAACCCCAATCCAATTGGTCCAGGATTCCTGTGATCCGGTATCATCCATTGTCTATGCAGATGATGAGTTTGCGTCTTCCCATAAGACCTTTCGAAAGGATGGGCCACACAACTATACACTTGTAAACCATCTCATCATAGATTAGGTTCTCATCCTGGGTTCCCCAGATGTTTTTGGCCTACAACTCCCAGAAATCCCAACCAGTAGACCAGCTGTTGGGATTTCTGGGAGTTGAAGGCCAAAAACATCTGGTTGAGAACCACTGCCCTAGATCTTGGACCTTGGAAGTCAACACCCACCCAATCTCTTGGCCAATCGTTGCCTTCCAACCATTGACTTGTTGGATCCCAACCAGAAAGCCATTCATTCGAATGCAGCTATTATGGAAACCATCTCCCAAATCTTTGGTGCTGATGACACCATCCTTTGATAGAGTGTCTAAGCCAAACTACAACTCCCGGGATTCCATAGCATCATCTCCCACCCAATCTCTTGCCCAACTGTTGCCTTGTTGGATCCCATGACCAACGAGAAGGCCATTGATGGTTTCTTCAGCTACTGAAGAAACCATCTCCCCAATCTTTGGCGGAGATGTTGCCCTTGAAGGAGCATCAAGGCCAAACTATAACTCCCAGGATCCCATAGCCTCATCCCCCACACAATCTCATCTCCAAGCTACAACTCCCATGATTCCATAGCATCATCTCCCACCCAACCTCTTGCCCAACTGTTGCCTTGTTGGATACCATGGCCAACGAGAAGGCCGTTGATCCTAATAGGGCTTATTGAGGAAACCATCTCCCCAATCTTTTTAATGGCACTAGAGCGTTGGAGAAGATACCCTTTGAGGGAGCATCAAAGCCAAGCTATAACTCCCAGGATCCCATAGCATCATCTCCTGCCCAATTTGTTGCCCAACCATTGCCTTGTTGGATCCCATGACCCATGAGAAGACCGTTGAAGGATTCCATAGCACCATCTCCCACCCAATCTCTTGCCCAACCGCCTTGTTGGATCCCATGGACAATG
This sequence comes from Anolis carolinensis, assembly GCF_035594765.1. Lineage (NCBI taxonomy): Eukaryota > Metazoa > Chordata > Lepidosauria > Squamata > Anolidae > Anolis > Anolis carolinensis. The sequence continues at coordinate 2,329,873 of NW_026943826.1, read as the reverse complement.
AGAATACAGCTGTTGAGGAAACCATCTCCCCAATCTTTGGAGAAGGTGATGTTACCCTTTGAGGGAGCATTAAAGCCAAACTATAACTCCCAGGATCCCATAGCCTCATATCCCACACAATCTCATCCCCAAGCTACAACTCCCAGGATTCCATAGCATCATCTCTCACTCAATCTGTTGCCCAACTGTTGCTTTGTTAGATCCCATGGCCAACGAGAAGGCCGTTGATCGTAATGCAGCTGTTGAGGAAACTATCTCCCCAATCTTTAGAGAAGGTGATGTTACCCTTGAAGGAGCATCAAGGACAAACTATAACTCCCAGGATCCCATAACATCATCTTCCACCCAATCCCTTGCCCAACCATTGCCTTGTTGGATCCCATGGCCAACAAGAAGGCCATTGATCCTAATAGGGCTATTGAGGAAACCATCTCCCCAATCTTTGGAGGAGGTGATGTTACCCTTTGAGGGAGCATCAAAGCCAAACTATAACTCCCAGGATCCCATAGCCTCATCTCCCCCACAATCTCATCTCCAAGCTACAACTCCCAGGATCCCATAGCATCATCTCCCACCCAATCTCTTGCCCAACCACTGCCTTGTTGGATCCCATGGACAATGAGAATACAGCTGTTGAGGAAACCATCTCCCCAATCTTTGGAGAAGGTGATGTTACCCTTTGAGGGAGCATCAAAACCAAACTATAACTCCCAGGATGCCATAGCCTCATCTCCCACACAATCTCATCTCCAAGCTACAACTCTCAGGATTCCATAGCATCATTTCCCACCCAATCTCTTGCCCAACCATTGCCTTCTTGGATCCCATGGCCAACGAGAAGGCCATTGATCCTAATTCAGCTACTGAAGAAACCATCTCCCCAATCTTTGGAGAAGGTGATGTTGCCCTTGAAGGAGCATCAAGGACAAACTATAACTCCCAGGATCCCATAGCCTCATCTTCCACCCAATCCCTTGCCCAACCATTGCCTTGTTGGATCCCATGGCCAACAAGAAGGCCATTGATCCTAATAGGGCTATTGAGGAAACCATCTCCCCAATCTTTGGAGAAGGCAACATTGTGCTTTGAGGGAGCATCAAAGCCAAGCTACAACTCCCAGAATCCCATAGCATCATCTCCCACCCAATCTCTTGCCCAACCACTGCCTTGTTGGATCTCATGAAAAATGAGAATACAGCTGTTGAGGAAACCATCTCCCCAATCTTTGGAGAAGGCAACATTGTGCTTTGAGGGAGCGTCAAAGCCAAACTATAACTCCCAGGATCCCATAGCATTATCTCCCACCCAATCATTTGCCCAACCACTGCCTTGTTGTATCCCATGGCCAATGAGAATACAGCTGTTGAGGAAACCATCTCCCCAATCTTTGGAGAAGGTGATGTTGCCCTTGAAGGAGTATCAAGGACAAACTATAACTCCCAGGATCCCATAGCCTCATCTCCCACACAATCTCTTCTCCAAGCTACAACTCCCAGGATTCCATAGCATCATCTCCCACCCAACCTCTTGCCCAACCACTGCCTTGTTGGATCTCATGGACAATGAGAATACAGCTGTTGAGGAAACCATCTCCCCAATCTTTGGAGAAGACAACATTGTTCTTTGAGGGAATGTCAAAGCCAAGCTACGAGGCCAAGGAATCCATAGCAGTTAAAGCGGTGCCAAAGTGCATCCATTCCGTCATGTAGACGAACCCTGAGGATGGGAACCTGGGAATCCTGGAATTGATCCCATTGGAAGGAATGTGGAGACCCGTCTCCGCCGTTCCTCCACTTTTGTGCGGAGGCCCCGACCCCCTTCCCTTCCCTCCCCATCCTCCCGAGGGTCTTCCCCCCAAAAGCTCTTAATATTCAAGCCGCCCCTCCATCCCGATCTCCCTCCGGCCTGTCAGCGCCCCATTCAGCCTCCGAAGGCCCCCTAAGGTGCCTGTCCAGGCCCTTCTAAAGAGATCAGCCCCAAAAGGGACTCCCTGCTGCTTTGTGTCGAAGGTGAAAACAATGCGGACGGGGACAGGGCTGATGAAGGGCCCCGGAGCGCAGGGGTATCTTTCTTTTCACTCCTCGCCCCAATTCTTCTTTCTGTCACTTCCATTCTCTCCTCCTTCCCTTTCTTCCCTGGGAAGGGGAGCCACGCCAAGGGGTTCGGTCTCACCCTCCAAGTCCTTTCTTAAGACTCTTTTTTCCCTTTTTAATGGCACTAGAGCGTTGGAGAAGAGTTCTGCGGATCCCCATAAATAGCCGAAACTTTCCCTAGAAGCCATGGGTGCATCTATGCTGTGGGCTGAATGTGGTTGGCATGGCTCCGTGCAGTAGTTTTTCGAGTTCTTTGGCCTTACTTCAGACGAAGGAACGGGCAAAACCGCCTTTCTTAAGCAAGAAAATTCATGGGGTCAACAAGACAAGTCGATAGGCAACATGGAGGCATGTAGACACAAGAAGTTTGTTCTTGGTTCCTTTCCCCAAATGTCCAAAACATGGGGAAAAGGACCTTTGAGGATCATCATTCCATAGTTGAAGGACTCTGGGAGAGGCAGTCAAAAAGAAGTATCTTAGTCCATATGACCTCCATGAACCTACAGGCTCCAAACAGGTCTTCAGATTCATGGGGTCACCATTAATCAACAGGTGACTTGAAAATACATGGATCTTGAAGACCTCCATGAACCTACAGGCTCCAAACAGGTCTTCAGATTCATGGGGTCACAATTAATCAACAGGTGACTTGAAAATACATGGATCTTGAAGACCTCCATGAACCTAAAGGCTCCAAACAGGTCTTCGAATTCATGGGGTCACCATTAATCAACAGGTGACTTGAAGGTTCATGAATCTTGAAGACCTCTATAGGCCTTCAAGACAGATAGATCTTGGAGACCAAGATAGACCTTCAAGACTCAGGTAAACGTTCAAAACTCAGGTAGACCTTTAAGACCCAGGTAGACCTTCAAGACTAAGGTAGACTTTTGAGAACTAAATAGACATTCAAATTTATAGAGTCACCATTAGTCAACAGGTGACTTGAAGGTACATGGAACTTGACTCCATGGACCTCCATAGGCCTTCAAGATCCAGATAAGCCTTTAAGACTCAGGTAGACCTTCGAGATCCAGAAAGACTGAGACACATATAGATCCTTGAAACCCACCTACACCTTCAAACCCCAGATAAACCTTCAAGACCCAGAAAGGCCTTTAAATTTATGGGATCACCATTAGTCAGCAAGTGACTTGAAGGTACATGGATCTCGAAGACCTCCATAGGCCTTCAAGACCCAGGAAGACCTTCAAGACCCAGATAGAACTTCAAGACCTAGATAGGCCTTCAAGACCCAGATAGGCCTAGATAGAACTTTATGAGTTCACCATTAGTCAATGGACAACTTGAAGGTACATGGATCTTGAAGACCTCCATAGGCCTTCAAAACCCAGATAGGCCTGCAGTACTCACACAGACCTTCCAGGTAGGCCCTCAAGACCAAGATAGGCAATCCAGGTAGGCCTTCAAGACCCACATAGACCTTCCAGTAGCCTACAAGATCCAGATAGACCTTCAAGACCCAGGTAGACCTGCAGGTTCATGGGGTTCACCATAAATGACAAGAAAGTACATGGATCTCGAAGACCTCCATAGACCTTCAAGACCCTGATAGGCTTTTAGACTCAGATAGGCCTGAAAATTTATTGGCTCACCATTAGTCAAAAGGCGACTTGAAGGTACATGGATTTCAAAGACCTCCATAGGCCTTCAAGACAGGTCTAGATAGGCCTTGAAGACCCAAATAGACCTTCAAAATCCAGATAGGTTTTCGAGACTCAGATTTATGGGGTCACAATTAGTCAACAGGCAACTTGAAGGTACATGGATCTTGAAGCCCTCCATAGACCTTCAAGATCTAGATAGGCCTTGAAGACCCAGATAGACTTTCAAGACCCAGATAGAATTGCAGATTCATGGGGTCAACAGAAGTCAACAAGAAGGTACATGGATCTCAAAGACCTCCATAGACCTTCAAGACCCAGATAGGCTTTTGAGACTCAGATAGGCCTGAAAATTTATGGGGTCACCATTAGTCAACAGGCAACTTGAAGGTACATGGATCTCGAAGACCTCCATATGTCTCCAGGACCCAGGTAGACCTTGAAGACCCAGGTAGACCTGGAGATTCATGGGGTCAACAGAAGTCAACAAGAAGATACATGGATCTCAAAGACTTCCATAGACCTTCAAGACCCAGATAGGCTTTTGAGACTTAGATAGGCCTTCAAATTTATGGGGTCACCATTAGTCAACAGGCGACTTGAAGGTACATGGATCTTGAAGACCTCCATAGGCCTTCAAGACAAGTCTAGATAGGCCTTGAAGACCCAGATAGACATTCACGACTTAGGTACATCTGCAGGTTCATAGGGTCAACAGAAGTCAACAAGAGACTTGAAGGTACATGGATCTCAAAAACCTCCATAGAACTTCAAGACACAGAGAGGCTTTCAATACTCGGATAGGCCTTCAAATTTATGGAGTCACCATTAGTCAACAGGTGACTTGAAGGTACATGGATCTCAAAGACCTCCATACGCCTTCAGGACCTAGATAGGTCTTGAAGACCCAGGTAGACCTGCAAATTCATGGGGTCAACAGAAGTCAACAAGAAGGTACATGGATCTCAAAGACCTCCATTGACCATCAAGACCCAGATAGGCTTTTGAGACTCAGATAGGCCTAAAAATTTATGGGCTCACCATTAGTCAACAGGTGACTTGAAGGTACATGGATTTCGAAGACCTCCATAGGCCTTCAAGACAGGTCTAGATAGGCCTTGAAGACCCAGATAGACTTTCAAGACCCAGCTAGAACTGCAGATTCATGGGGTCAACAGAAGTCAATAAGAAGGTACATGGATCTCAAAGACCTCCATAAACCATCAAGACCCAGAAAGGCTTTTAGGCCTTAAAATTTATGGGGTCACCATTAGTCAACAGGCGACTTGAAGGTACATGGATCTTGAAGACCTCCATAGGCCTTCAAGACCCAGATAGGCTTTTGAGACTCAGATAGGCCTGAAAATGTATGGGATCACCATTAGTCAACAGGCGACTTGAAGATACATGGATTTCAAAGACCTCCATAGGCCTTCAAGACAAGTCTAGATAGGCCTTGAAGACCCAAATAGACCTTCAAAATCCAGATAGGTTTTCGAGACTCAGATTTATGGGGTCACCATTAGTCAACAGGTGAAGGTACATGGATCTTGAAGACCTCCATAGGCCTTCAAGATCTAGATAGGCCTTCAAGACCCAGGTAGACCTGGAGGTTCATGGGGTCACCATAAGTCAACAAGAGACTTTAAGTTACATAGATCTTGAAGACCTCCATAGGCCTTCAAGACCCAGATAGGTTTTTGAGACTCAGATAGGCCTTCAAATTTATGGAGTCACCATTAGTCAACAGGTGACTTGAAGGTACATGGATCTCGAAGACCTCCATACGCCTTCAGGACCTAGATAGGTCTTGAAGACCCAGGTAGACCTTGAAGACCCAGATAGACCTGCAGATTCATGAGGTCAACAGAAGTCAACAAGAAGGTACATGGATCTCAAAGACCTCCATAGACCTTCAAGAACGAGATAGGCTTTTGAGACTTAGATAGGCCTTCAAATTTATGGGGTCACCATTAGTCGACTTGAAGGTACATGGATTTTGAAGACCTCCATAGGCCTTCGAGACAGGTCTAGATAGGCCTTGAAGATCCAAATAGACCTTCAAAATCCAGATAGGTTTTCGAGACTCAGATTTATGGGGTTACTATTAGTCAACAGGTGACTTGAAGGTGCATGGATCTCGAAGACCTCCATAGGCCTTCAAGACAAGTCTAGATAGGCCTTGAAGACCCAGATAGACCTTCAAGACCCAGGTAGACCTGCAGATTCATGTGGTCAGCAGAAGTCAAGAAGAGACTTGAAGGTACATGGGGATCTTGAAGGCCCACATAGGCAGTGCATAACTATTTCCGGCCCCAAGAGACTCTTGTCTGCAGACATTTGGGTCCAGAGTTTTCTTCGCGGGCAGCCAGATTTCCAAGGTGTTTGCTCCTCCGAAGGCAGCCCTGAAGAACTCTCCACCCGCGAACACGCTCCGGTCCCCAGCTGAGCTCCAAATGGCTTTTCCCCTCCCTCGCTTTCCCCACCTGCTTGGTATTCTCGGGCCACTCGCTTGCTCTCATTCCGCCGGCGCCGAACGCCGAGATTAAAACGCATATCAACGATTACGCGATTGGTTTTTTCGGCGCACGGCTCCACACCGCCGAGCCTTAAACTATGTTAAACTGTAATGAAAAACCCGAGGAGGGAGAAAGGGACGGGTTGGAAAAAGCCGGCGAAATGAATCCTAGAGTTGAGGATATTGTTGTATAGATTTATTGGACAGGCAGGACAGTTTTGTTTCTGAAAATGCTCCTTGGGTCTTTTTTGCACAACTTTGGAGGGTCATAGGGTCCGGGTCAAGATAAATGTGAGGCAGCAGCATGATGCAGCAGCCTAAAAAACCAGTGCGATTGTAGCCTCTAACTAATCAAGAAGTCGCTTCTGATGTTTAACCAAAACCCATCTTTCCTGGAACTCGAGATCATTAGACCTGGATGATGATGATGATGATGATGATGATGATGATGATGATGATGATACAATATGGCAATACAGCAATAACAGCCATAATGGCAATTATTATTATTATTATTATTATTATTATTATTATTATTATTAGGGTTAATAATAATACGATCTGCCAACTGCAAAAGGCCACCTTACTGGGATCTGTACGCATCATCCGAAAATACATCACACAGTCCTAGACACTTGGGAAGTGTTCGACTTGTGATTTTGTGATACGAAATCCAGCATGTCTATCTTGTTTGCTGTGTCATACAATATAATAATAATAATAATAATAATAATAATAATAATAATAATAATAATAATAATAATCTGGCAGAATATGTAAAGCAAAGTGAAGAACCTGCTTTGACTGGTCAAAAATCAGAAACTCCTCAAAGCACAGCAGACAAAAAACCAGTACAAGAAAACCGCACTACAAACTAGAGCTGACAGCTGGCACAACAAAACATTCCAATGAATCATTTGGGCCACATAGTTGTGCCTCTGTTTGTAGTCCGTCTGTGCGATTTTCTTACAGCAGCTGAGGAGATGATCCATGGTTTCGTCGGTTTCCTTGCAGAGTCTGCATTTTGGATCATCAGCTGATTTTTTGATCTTGGCCTTAACTGCATTTGTCCTGATGTCTTGCTCCTGGGCTGCAAGGATCAGGCCTTCTGTCTCCTTCTTCAGGGTCCCATTTGTGAGCCAGAGCCAGGTCTTCTATTATTATTATTATTATTATTATTATTATTATTATTAATGGCCTTTGTCCTGATGTCTTGCTCCTGGGCTGCAAGGATCAGGCCTTCTGTCTCCTTCTTCAGGGTCCCATTCGTGAGCCAGAGCCAGGTCTTCTATTATTATTATTATTATTATTATTATTAATTGCCTTTGTCCTGATGTCTTGCTCCTGGGCTGCAAGGATCAGGCCTTCTGTCTCCTTCTTCAGGGTCCCATTCGTGAGCCAGAGCCAGGTCTTCTATTATTATTATTATTATTATTATTATTATTATTATTATTATTATTAATTGCCTTTGTCCTGATGTCTTGCTCCTGGGCTGCAAGGATCAGGCCTTCTGTCTCCTTCTTCAGGGTCCCATTCGTGAGCCAGAGCCAGGTCTTCTATTATTATTATTATTATTATTATTATTATTATTATTATTATTAATTGCCTTTGTCCTGATGTCTTGCTCCTGGGCTGCAAGGATCAGGCCTTCTGTCTCCTTCTTCAGGGTCCCATTCGTGAGCCAGAGCCAGGTCTTCTATTATTATTATTATTATTATTATTATTATTATTATTATTATTAATTGCCTTTGTCCTGATGTCTTGCTCCTGGGCTGCAAGGATCAGGCCTTCTGTCTCCTTCTTCAGGGTCCCATTCGTGAGCCAGAGCCAGGTCTTCTATTATTATTATTATTATTATTATTATTATTATTATTATTATTATTAATTGCCTTTGTCCTGATGTCTTGCTCCTGGGCTGCAAGGATCAGGCCTTCTGTCTCCTTCTTCAGGGTCCCATTCGTGAGCCAGAGCCAGGTCTTCTCCTTGTCAGCTTTTCCTTCAATTTTGTCAAGGAACTTTCCATGCAATGTTTTGTTGTGCCAGCTGTCAGCTCTAGTTTGTAGTGCGGTTTTCTTGTACTGGTTTTTTATCTGCTGTGCTTTGAGGAGTTTCTGATTTTTGACTTCAATCAAAGCTGGTTCTTCATT
>NW_026943826.1:2308990-2313990 GCF_035594765.1 Anolis carolinensis | reverse complement strand
AGTTTTTGATTTATTAAATACAGTTATATATTACAATTATATATTTTTTGTTATTTAAACTATATATATATATATATATATTGTGAAATTATGGGGGTTTTTTTTCTCGAAGTGACATGCCATCCAGGCAGGATCTAAAAATTGTAATAAATAAATAAATAAATAAATCTGCACGGAGATAGCCTGGCTGTTGTTGCCTGGAGGCACCCTCTCTTTGGGAGGTGTTGATTGCAACATTCACACTTGCAATGAGCAAGTTTGAATAGGATTGAATACCCATGAAGTTTGCAAAATCAATCAGGGAGGGTATCTGCATAGAGGTAGCTTGACTGTTGTTGCCTGGTGGCACCCTCTCTTTGGGAGGTGTTCATTGCAACATTCAAGCTTGAATTGCATGAGGAGCCTTGACGTTTGCAAAGTCAATCAGGGTCAATCTCTGCATGGAGGCGGTCTGGCTGCTGTTGCCTGGAGGCACCCTCTGCTTGGGAGGGGTTAACCGACATTTAACCAGCACAACTCCCAAATAGAGGGTGCCTCCAGGAAACAGAGGTTAGGCTGCCTCTATGCAGACACCCTCCCTGATTGACTTTGCAGTTTCATGGCTACTCAGTGCTATTGAAGCTTGCTCAGTATAAGTGTGAATGTTGCAATGAACAACTCCCAAACAGAGGGTGCCTCCAGGCAACAGAGGACAGGCTACTTGTATGCAGATACCCTCCCTGATGGACTTTGCAAACTTCATGGGTATTCAATGCTGTTCAAACTTGCTCATTGTGAGTGTGAATGTTGCAATTAACATCTCCCAAAGAGAGGGTGCCTTCAGGCAACAACAGTCAGGCTACTTGTATGCAGACACGCTCCCTGATTGACTTTGCAAACTTCATGGCTACTCAACTGTTAATTCAATCTTGCTAATGGCAAGTGTGAATGTTGCAACCAACACCTCCCAAACAGAGGGTGCCTCCAGGCAACAACGGCCAGGTTACCTATATGCAGATATTTTCCCTGACTGACTTTGCAAACTTCATGGGTATTAAATGCTCATTGTGAGTGTGAATGTTGCAATTAACACTACCCAAAGAGAGGGTGCCTCCAGGCAGCAACAGCCAAGTTATCACTATGCAAATACCCTCTCTGATTGACTTTGCAAACTTCATGGCTACTCAAATGCTAATTCAATCTTGCTAATGGCAAGTGTGAATGTTGCAATTAACACTACCCAAAGGGAGGGTGCCTCCAGGCAGCAACAGCCAAGTTATCACTATGCAAATACCCTCTCTGATTGACTTTGCAAACTTCATGGCTACTCAAATGCTAATTCAATCTTGCTAATGGCAAGTGTGAATGTTGCAATTAATACTACCCAAAGAGAGGGTGCCTCCAGGCAACAACAGCCAGGCGACTTCTATGCAGATATCCTCCCTGATTGACTTTGCAAACTTCAGGGCTACCCAATGCTAATCAAGCCTGCTCATTGCAACATTCATACTTGCTTTATACAGACAAGGAAGGGTTCTTTCTCCCATCCTGGACATTATTCCACGGGAATATATATATATATATATATATATATATATATATATATACATATACAGTAGAGTCTCACTTATCCAATGTTCTGGATTATCCAGCGCATTTTTGAAGTCAACGTTTTCAATGCATTGTGATATTTTGGTGCTAAATTCGTAAATACAGTAATTATTAGTAGTAATTAGTAATTAGTAGTAAGTAGTAATTATTCGTAGTATTGAACTACTTTTGTTGTCTAACATGATGTTTTGGTGCTTAATTTGTAAAATCATAACCTAATTTGATGTTTAATAGGCTTTTCCTTAATCCCTCCTTATTATCCAACATGTTCGCTTATCCAACGTTCTGCCAGCCCGTTTATGTTGGATAAGGGAGACTCTGCTGTAACAATGTATACCAATACTATTGCAATATAGTAATACTAATAAGTTAAATCTATTCACTATAGATAATAATGATATACTGTTCTATTACCATACAGTTGTATACTTTAAAGTACAGTAGAGTCTCACTTATCCAACGTTCTGGATTATCCAACGCATTTTTGTAGTCAATGTTTTCAATTTATCATAACCCTAACCCTGCGAACAGAACTTCTGAAGATGCCATTAGCCACAGGTGCGGGTGAAACGTCAGGAGAGAGTGCTGCTGGGACACATTAGTAGTAATTAGTAATTAGTAGTAAGTAGTAATTATTCGTGGTATTGAACTACTTTTGTTGTCTAACATGATGTTGTGGTGCTTAATTTGTAAAATCATAACGTAATTTGATGTTTAATAGGCTTTTCCTTAATCCCTCCTTATTATCCAACATGTTCGCTTATCCAACATTCTGCCGGCCCGTTTATGTTGGATAAGGGAGACTCTGCTGTATGTATATAATATGTATGCGCCCTGCGAACAGAACTTCTGAAGATGCCATTAGCCACAGGTGTGGGCGAAACGTCAGGAGAGAGTGCTGCTGAGGCACATTGGCCGCACAGCCTGGGAAAATCACAGCAACCCAGTGATTCTGTCCACGGAAACAAGACAATAGCAACAGCTCGGTGGGGCAAACGGGGCGTGTTAGTCATCACTTACGTCAGCCCCATAGGATGCTTCCCCCCCTTCCTCGGCTTGTCTTTCAAGGGGTCTCTTTGCCTTGGGAACCCAAGAGCAACAGCTGCAGGGAGGCTTCAGGGCTGCCAGGAAGACGAGCCAACAAGGCCGGGTGTTTTGGACCTCAACTCTCACAATCTATCTATATAAAAATGTAATGTGCCTAATTGGGACCGAGTTAACAACAAAACCACTGGGCCAAATCACACCAAATTTGGCCACAATACACCAACACATCCAAGGTATGTCCTTCACTCAGTCCCACCCCCCCCAAAAATCAGATTGGCCTAGGTATAACACATGCAAACACTATAATTATTATTATTATTATTATTATTATTATTATTGTATCACAAAATCACAAGTCGAACACTTCCCAAGTGTCTAGGACTGTGTGATGTATTATTATTATTATTATTATTATTATTATTATTATTATTATTGTTGTTATTATTATTATATTATTATTATTATGACACAGCAAACAAGACAGACATGCTGGATTTCGTATCACAAAACCACAAGTCGAACTCTTCCCAAGTGTCTAGGACTGTGTGATGTATTATTATTATTATTATTATTATTATTATTATTATTATTATTGTTGTTGTTGTTGTTGTTGTTGTTATTATATTATTATTATTATGACACAGCAAACAAGACAGACATGCTGGATTTCGTATCACAAAATCACAAGTCGAACACTTCCCAAGTGTCCAGGACTGTGTGATGTATTATTATTATTATTATTATTATTATTATTATTATTATTATTATTATTATTATGACACAGCAAACAAGATAGATATGCTGGATTTCGTATCACAAAATCACAAGTTGAACACTTCCCAAGTGTCTAGGACTGTGTGATGTATTATTATTATTATTATTATTATTATTATTATTATTATTATTATTATTATTATTATGACATCAAACAAGATAGATATGCTGGATTTCGTATCACAAAACCACAAGTCGAACACTTCCCAAGTGTCTAGGACTGTGTGATGTATTATTATTATTATTATTATTATTATTATTATTATTATTATGACACAGCAAACAAGACAGACATGCTGGATTTCGTATCACAAAACCACAAGTCGAACTCTTCCCAAGTGTCTAGGACTGTGTGATGTATTATTATTATTATTATTATTATTATTATTATTATTATTGTTGTTGTTGTTGTTGTTGTTATTATTATATTATTATTATTATGACACAGCAAACAAGACAGACATGCTGGATTTCGTATCACAAAATCACAAGTCGAACACTTCCCAAGTGTCCAGGACTGTGTGATGTATTATTATTATTATTATTATTATTATTATTATTATTATTATTATTATGACACAGCAAACAAGATAGATATGCTGGATTTCGTATCACAAAATCACAAGTTGAACACTTCCCAAGTGTCTAGGACTGTGTGATGTATTATTATTATTATTATTATTATTATTATTATTATTATTATTATGACATCAAACAAGATAGATATGCTGGATTTCGTATCACAAAACCACAAGTCGAACACTTCCCAAGTGTCTAGGACTGTGTGATGTATTATTATTATTATTATTATTATTATTATTATTATTATTATTATTATTATTATTATGACACAGCAAACAAGATAGATATGCTGGATTTCGTATCACAAAATCACAAGTTGAACACTTTCCAAGTGTCTAGGACTGTGTGATGTATTATTGATAATCTTATATTATCTGCTTAGAATTGGATTATATGAGGCTCCTTCTTCACAGCTGTATAAAATGCACACTGAAGTGGATTATATGGCAGTGTGGAGTCAAGATAATCCAGTGCAAAATATAAGATTATAAATGGGTTCTATAGCTGTGTGGAAGGGCCTTGAGTCTACACTGCCATATAATCCAGTGCAAATTAGATAATCTGTGGAAGAAACCTAAGTGAGGCCTAACTGTGCCTGTCCCCTAACTGAACCCTGGCTGTCCCTTGGTTGCTAGGCAACCAAGTGGGCAGAGATTAGCCCTCTAAACTGGCAGCAATTGGATAAAAACAATTATTGCTCTCCCTCTAATTAGGACTTTATTTTTCTTTTCTTTTTGTTGTATCAACCTTGAGGCGTGGATGATGGGTTGTGTTGTCAAATTTTGAGGTTGGGGGGCCTGTACTTTTGTTGTTTTGTGAATCGCCGTGATGCCATCACTCTTTTATATATATAGATTATTATTATTATTATTATTATTATTATTATTATTTTATTGTATGACACAGCCAACAAGATAGATATGCTGGATTTTGTATCACAAAATCACAAGTCGAACACTTCCCAAGTGTCTAGGACTGTGTGATGTATTTATCCATTTATGTTGGAT
>NW_026943826.1:2203990-2303990 GCF_035594765.1 Anolis carolinensis | reverse complement strand
TTTGAAGTAGGGCTTGCATTTCCCTCTAAATGGCTCAATCCCCGTATATTTTCACCGTCAATAAAATGATTTATAAGCATTACAAAAAAAAAATAAAGCGGGGAAGAGAGGAGAGAAATGTAATTCCCTTTCAAAGAGAGAAATATATGGTCGGGATGGGTTTTTTTGTCTCCGCTCTGCACGAGACGGGAAAGTTGGATCTGTTTGGTTATCGTTTGAAATTAAAACACAACAACAACAACAACAACAATAATAATAATAATAATAATAATAATAATAATAATAATAATAATAATAATAATACATCACACAGGCCTAGACACTTGGGAAGTGTTCGACTTGGGATTTTGTGATACGAAATCCAGCATGTCTATCTTGTTTGCTGTGTCATAATAATAATAAAATAATAATAATAATAATAATAATAACAACAACAACAGCAACAACAACACAACACACGAGGCATCACAGTTGTGGAAAAGAAAAAGAAAAAGGCCATAAACACCTGGGCCATACCTGTCATAAGATATACTGCTGGCATTATAAACTGGACACAGGCGGAACTGGACAATTTGGACAGAAAAACAAGAAAACCCATGACCACTCATCACTCCCTGCATCCTCGCAGTGATGTTGACCGGCTATATCTGCCTAGAAGATCAGGGGGCAGAGGACTCTTACAAGTCAAACAAGCCGTCAAAGAAGAAGAACATGCCCTGGCAGAAGATGGAAAGCAAAGTGAAGAACCTGCTTTGATTGAAGTCAAAAATCAGAAACTCCTCAAAGCACAGCAGACAAAAAACCAGTACAAGAAAACCGCACTACAAACTAGAGCTGACAGCTGGCACAACAAAACACTGCATGGAAAGTTCCTTGACAAAATTGAAGGAAAAGCTGATACGGAGAAGACCTGGCTCTGGCTCACGAATGGGACCCTGAAGAAGGAGACAGAAGGCCTGATCCTTGCAGCCCAGGAGCAAGACATCAGGACAAAGGCAATTAATAATAATAATAATAATAATAATAATAATAATAGAAGACCTGGCTCTGGCTCACGAATGGGACCCTGAAGAAGGAGACAGAAGGCCTGATCCTTGCAGCCCAGGAGCAAGACATCAGGACAAAGGCCATTCAGGCCAAGATCCAAAAATCAGCTGATGACTCAAAATGCAGACTGTGCAAAGAAACCGACGAAACCATGGATCATATCCTCAGCTGCTGTAAGAAAATCACACAGACAGACTACAAACAGAGGCACAACTATGAGGCCCAAATGATTCATTGGAACTTATGCCTCAAGTCCCACCTCCCAGCAGTAAAGAACTGGTGGGATCACAAACCTGCAAAAGTATTGGAAAATGAGCAGCAAAGATACTGTGGGATTTCCGAATCCAGACTGACAAAGTTCTGGAACACAACACACCAGACATCACAGTTGTGGAAAAGAAAAAGGTTTGGATCATTGATGTCGCCATCCCAGGTGACAGTCGCATTGACGAAAAACAACAGAAAAAAACTCAGCCGCTATCAGGACCTCAAGATTGAACTTCAAAGACTCTGGCAGAAACCAGTGCAGGTGGTCCCGGTGGTGATGGGCACACTGGGTGCCGTGCCAAAAGATCTCAGCCGGCATTTGGAAACAATAGACATTGACAAAATTACGATCTGCCAACTGCAAAAGGCCACCCTGCTGGGATCTGGGCGCATCATCAGAAAATACATCACACAGTCCTAGACACTTGGGAAGTGTTCGACTTGTGATTTTGTGATATGAAATCCAGCATATCTATCTTGTTTGCTGTGTCATAATAAAATAATAATAATAATAACATCGCCTGGTAGTGATCAACTTCATGGATTTTGGCTCAAACATCTGATTAGTTTACATGGAAAAATGGCCCAACAATTCAATGAGATGCTGCAGAAAGGAAGTCTCAGTGAATGGCTAACAACTGGAAGAACATACCTGATACAAAAGGATCCAGCAAAAGGAGCAGCACCAGGAAACTACAGGCCAATAACGTGTCTGCCCACTATGTTTAAACTACTGACTGGCATCATAGCTGACAGAATTCAAGACGATCTTGAAGAAAAAAACATCTTGCCAGATGAACAGAAAGGCAACAAACGGAAAAGCAGGGGCACAAAAGACCAGTTATTGATTGACAAAATGATCCTGGAGAACTGTAAGAGCCGAAAAGCTAATCTTCACATGATGTGGATTGACTACAAAAAGGCCTTTGACTCACTCCCACACAGCTGGATCATCAAGTGCCTGGACGCCATCGGGATTAGTAAAAACGTTGGCACCTTCATTGAAAACATGATGGAGCACTGGAAAACTGAACTGTTTGTTGGAAATGAAAGCTATGGACTTGTCAACATCAGGAATTTTCCAGGGAGACTCATTGTCCCCTCTGCTTTTCATTATTGCCATGATCCCTCTGTCAACAATCTTACAAAAAACAAATCTCGGCTATCAAATATCTAAGAAATCTCACAAAATTTCACCTCTGATGTATATGGATGACCTGAAGCTATATGGGAAAACGGAAACTGAAATCCAGTCTCTGACTAACACTGTCCGAATTTTTAGGACTGATATCAGCATGGAGTTTGGTTTGGACAAATGTTCGACAGTGGCATTGAAGAAGGGAAAAATCATGGAAAGTGAGGGCATAAATATGCCTAATGGCCAAACGATAAAGTGTCACCAGCCAGAGGCCTATAAATATCTGGGCATACTACAGCTGGACAACACCAAGCATGAACATGTGAAGACTGTGGTCAGTAAAGAATACACACAAAGGGTCAGAAAAATTCTCAAAAGCAAGCTCAATGGAGGCAACACCACATTGTGGAATCAGAATCTACACCTTGAGCATCTCTTTGAGTGAAACTTAAGGCCCGTCAGAGGTGATAATACCATGTGAGATGGACCTCCAAGAATCAACTTTCTAAGCCTTGGTGGTCCATCATCGAACCATCCGCCTATAGATCCTGCTCTGGGTTTTGATCCACATCCACAGCACCTTGAGCATGTCTTTTAAAGTCTGAGCGAAACTTTTGACCTGTCAGAATTGATAATACTTGAGGAGAAATATCTAATATAGCTTCCTTGATGGTCACCCATCTCATTGTTTACTATTGGCCTTGGACTATTCGATTTGGTTTCCAGAGACATCCGAGGGATGTTAGGTTGAAAGTATCTCCCGCAATAAAGCCGAGACTCAATAACTATAGTTAGATAAGTCAGAGCGAAACTTTTGACCTGTCAGAATTGATAATACTTGAGGAGAAATATCTAATATAGCTTCATTGATGATCACCTTCTCATTGTTTATTATTGGCCTTGGACTATTCGATTTGGTTTCCAGAGACATCCGAGGGACATTAGGTTGAAAGTATCTCCCACAATAAAGCCGAGACTCAATAACTATAGTTAGATAAGTCTGAGTTAAACTTTTGACCTGTCAGAATTGATGATACTTGAGGAGAAATATCTAATATAGCTTCCTTGATGGTCACCCATCTCATTGTTTACTGTTGGCCTTGGACTATTCGATTTGGTTTCCAGAGACATCCGAGGGACGTTAGGTTGAAAGTATCTCCCGCAATAAAGTCGAGACTCAATAACTATAGTTAGATGAGTCTGAGCGAAACTTTTGACCTGTCAGAATTGATGATACTTGAGGAGAAATATCTAATATAGCTTCCTTGATGGTCACCCATCTCATTGTTTATTATTGGCCTTGGACTATTCGATTTGGTTTCCAGAGACATCTGAGGGACATTAGGTTGAAAGTATCTCCCACAATAAAGCCGAGACTCAATAACTATAGTTAGATAAGTCTGAGCGAAACTTTTGACCTGTCAGAATTGATGATACTTGAGGAGAAATATCTAATATAGCTTCCTTGATGGTCACCCATCTCATTGTTTATTATTGGCCTTGGACTATTCGATTTGGTTTCCAGAGACATCTGAGGGACATTAGGTTGAAAGTATCTCCCACAATAAAGCCGAGACTCAATAACTGTAGTTAGATAAGTCTGAGCGAAACTTTTGACCTGTCAGAATTGATGATACTTGAGGAGAAATATCTAATATAGCTTCCTTGATGGTCACCCATCTCATTGTTTATTATTGGCCTTGGACTATTCGATTTGGTTTCCAGAGACATCTGAGGGACATTAGGTTGAAAGTATCTCCCACAATAAAGCCGAGACTCAATAACTATAGTTAGATAAGTCTGAGCGAAACTTTTGACCTGTCAGAATTGATGATACTTGAGGAGAAATATCTAATATAGCTTCCTTGATGGTCACCTATCTCATTGTTTATTATTGGCCTTGGACTATTCGATTTGGTTTCCAGAGACATCCGAGGGACGTTAGGTTGAAAGTATCTCCCGCAATAAAGCCGAGACTCAATAACTATAGTTAGATAATAAAAAATAATATTGACATAGATGTAGATGACCTTATGAGGTCCAGTTTGTGGCAGCTCCTCATAGCGTAGCTTTCCCTCCCACCCCGATCCTTAGGAAGCGAGGTCGTTTTCTCACAATTTGCACACACACAAAAAAAACCATGCACACATTGCTGTGAAATTTAATCGCCTCTCCGGGGCCCGGCCAACACAGCAGCTGCATTCCCAACCATCTCAAAAGCTTTTGAGATGGTTGGGAATGCAGCTTTCTCGGCCGGTGTCCCGACGGTGGCTCGCCTCCAAACCGGGATGGCAGCCCTGAGAATGTCTCTCTCCGTCCTTTCGTTCCGGGGTAAAATCCGTGTCGCAGGAAATGCCTCGGCTTGGTCGAGTCAAGAGATGCCAAGGCTGACGGCAGATGCTGTTGGTGGCCCATCGGACGGCTCCCCACCCACAACGTTCTTCATGTCTCTCCAACTTCCAGGTCTGGTTCAGCAACCGAAGGGCAAGATGGCGCAAGCAGGCCGGGGCCAATCAGCTGGCGGCCTTCAACCACCTCCTCCCAGGGGGTTTCCCGCCCACCGGGATGCCGACTTTGCCCCCGTACCAACTTCCGGATTCCACCTACACAACGACCACTCTTTCCCAAGGTGAAGGCAATAACAGTCCAGAGATTTCTCCTCTTCTCTATCTCTCTCTCATACATCTTCATCCATTTTTACCGGGGACCCTATTCGGCCCCATAGATGGGTAAAGTCTGAGGCACACGGGTGGTAGAGTCCTTGCAAACAGTCACAGGTGCTCTGTGGGCTAAGAAAAGATTGTTGGCCTTCACTAAGAAGCGAGGCCCAGCACTCTACAGATGGTCCATGGGAAACTAACCCATCTGAAAGGCATGTAAGACATGAGAATCAAGTTCTAAATTTAAGGGATTGAGATGGGTGGGTGGGTGGAAAAGAAGTGGATCAATGGGTGGAAGGATGGTTGGTTACCCAATGGGTTTCTGTGGCTGAGTGCAGATTTGAACACTGGACTCCATCCAAAGCTGGAGAGATGGATGGAGGAAGTGGATGAACAGATGGATGGATGGATGGATGGAAAAATTGGTGGAGAAGTGGATCCTTGGATGGATGGAGAAGTAGATGGATGGATAGAGAAGTGAACGGAGAAGTGGATGGATGGATGGATGGATGGAGAAGTGGATTGACGGATGGATGGAGAAGTGGATTGACGGATGGATGGAGAAGTAGATGGATGGATAGAGAAGTCAACGGAGAAGTGGATGGATGAATGGATGGAGAAGTGGATTGATGGATAGATGGAGAAGTAGATGGATGGATAGAGAAGTCAACGGAGAAGTGGATGGATGGATGGATGGAGAAGTGGATTGATGGATAGATGGAGAAGTAGATGGATGGATAGAGAAGTCAACGGAGAAGTGGATGGATGGATGGAGAAGTGGATTGACGGATGGATGGAGAAATGGATTGATGGATGGATGGAGAAGTAGATGGATGGATAGAGAAGTGAACGGAGAAGTGGATGGATGGATGGATGGATGGATGGATGGATGGATGGATGGATGGATGGAGAAGTGGATTGACGGATGGATGGAGAAGTGGATTGATGGATGGATGGATGGAAAAGTGGATGGATGGATAGAGAAGTGAACGGAGCAGTGGATGGATGGATGGATGGAAGGATAGTTACCCAGTGGGTTTCTGTGGCTGAGTGCAGATTTGAACACTGGACTCCAACCAAAGCTGAAGAGATGGAAGGAGAAGTGGATGAACAGATGGGTGGATGGATGGATGGATGGAAGAAAGAATGGATGGAGAAGTGGATCCATGGATGGATGGAGAAGTGAATGGAGAATTGGATCAATTGATGGGTGGATGTAGAAGTAGATGGATGGATAGAGAAGTGAATAGATAAGTGGATGGATGGGTGGATGGATGGATGGATGGATGGATGGATGGAGAAGTGGATGGAGAAGTGGATGGAGAAGTGGATAGATGGATGGACAGAAGGATGGTTACCCAATGGGTTTCTGTGGCTGAGTGCAGATTTGGACACTGGACTCCATCCAAAGCTGGAGAGATAAATGGAGAAGTGGGTGGGTGGATGGATGGATAGATAGATGGACAGTTACCTAGTAGGTTTCCATGGCTGAGTGCAGACCTGAACTCTGGTCTCCAACCAACACTCAAAGATGGATGGATGGATGAATGGATAGATGGATGGAGAAGTGGATTGAGAAATGGATCGATGGATGGATGGACGGATGGATGGAGAGAGGTTTACCCAATGGGTTTCCATGGCTCAGTGCAGATTTGAACACTGGATTCCATCCAAAGCTGAAGAGATAAATGGAGAAGTGGATGGATGGATGGATGGATGGATGGATGGATGGAGAAGTGGGTGGGTGGGTGGATGGATGGATGGATAGATGGACAGTTACCTAGTAGGTTTCCATGGCCGAGTGCAGATCTGAACCCTGGTCTCCAGGATGGATGGATGGATGGATGGATGGAGAAGTGGATCGATGGATGGATGGACAGAAAGATGGTGACCCATTAGGTTTCCATGGCTGAGTGCAGATTTGAACACTGGACTCCACCCAAAGCTGGAGAGATGGATGGAGGGATGGAGGGATGGATGAAAAAGTGAATGGAGAAGTGGAGCAATTAATGGATGGAGAAATGGATGGAGAAGTGGGTTGATGGATGGACGGACGGACAGAGGGTTACCCAATGGGTTTCCATGGCTGAGTGCAGATTTGAACACTAGATTTCATCCAAGCTGGAGAGATAAATGGAGAGGTGGGTGGGTGGATGGATGAATAGATGGAGAAGTGGCAGGGTGGGTGGATGAATGGATGGATGGATGGATTGATAGATGGAAAAGTGGATGGGTGGATGGATGGATGGATGGATGGATGGATGGATGGATGGATGGATGGAGAAGTGAATGGAGAAGTGGGTGGATGGATGGATGGAGAAGTGGCTGGGTGGATGGATGAATGGATGGATGGATGGATGGATGGATGGATGGATGGATGGATTGATAGATGGAAAAGTGGATGGGTGGATGGATGGATGGATGGATGGAGAAGTGAATGGAGAAGTGGGTGGGTGGGTGGATGGATGGATGGATGGATGGATGGATGGATGGATGGATGGATGGATGGATGAATGGATGGATGGATGGATTGATAGATGGAAAAGTGGATGGGTGGATGGATGGATGGATGGATGGATGGAGAAGTGAATGGAGAAGTGGGTGGGTGGATGGATGTATGAATGGATGGATGGATGGATGAATGGATGGATGGATGGATTGATAGATGGAAAAGTGGATGGGTGGATGGATGGATGGATGGATGGATGGATGGATGGATGGATGGATGGAGAAGTGAATGGAGAAGTGGGTGGATGGATGGATGGAGAAGTGGCTGGGTGGATGGATGAATGGATGGATGGATGGATGGATGAATGGATGGATGGATGGATTGATAGATGGAAAAGTGGATGGGTGGATGGATGGATGGATGGATGGAGAAGTGAATGGAGAAGTGGGTGGGTGGATGGATGGATGGATGGATGGAGAAGTGGGTGGGTGGGTGGGTGGATGGATGGATGGATGGATGGATTGATGGATGGATGGATTGATAGATGGAAAAGTGGATGGGTGGATGGATGGATGGATGGATGGAGAAGTGAATGGAGAAGTGGGTGGATGGATGGATGGATGGATGGAGAAGTGAATGGAGAAGTGGGTGGATGGATGGATGAATGGATGGAGAAGTGGCTGGGTGGATGGATGAATGGATGGATGGATGGATAGATGGAAAAGTGGATGGGTGGATGGGTGGATGGGTGGATGGATGGATAGACGGGTAGATAGGTTTACATGTCCGAGTGCAAATTTAAACCCTGGTATCTATGCAACACTCAGAGATGGATGGATGGAGAAGTGAATGGAGAAGTGGATCAATGGATGGATGGATGGAGAAATGAGTTACCTAGTAGGTTTCCATGGCCGAGTGCAGATTTGAACCCTGGTCTCCAACCAACACTCATAGATGGATGGATGGATGGATGGATGGATGGATGGATGGATGGATGGGTAGGGAAGTGAATGGAGAAATGGATCAGTGGATGGATGGATGGATGAAGGAGTGGATGGATGTATGTATGGATGGAGAAGTGAGTGGATGGATGGATGGATGGATGGATGGACAATTACCTAGTAGGTTTCCATAGCCAAGTGCAGATCTTAACCCTGGTCTCCAACCAACACTCAAAGATGGATGGATGGATAGATGGAGAAGTGAATGGGTGGATGGATGGATGGGTGGGTAGGGAAGTGAATGGAGAAATGGATCAGTGGATGGATGGATGGAGGAGTGGATGTATGGATGTATGGATGGAGAAGTGAGTGGATGGATGGATGGATGGATGGATGGACAATTACCTAGTAGGTTTCCATAGCCGAGTGCAGATCTGAACCCTGGTCTCCAACCAACACTCAAAGATGGATGGATGGATAGATGGAGAAGTGAATGGATGGATGGATGGATGGATGGATGGATGGATGGATAGGGAAGTGAATGGAGAAATGGATCAATGGATGGATGGATGGAGGAGTGGATGGATGGATGGATGGACAGTTACCTAGTAGGTTTCCATAGCCAAGTGCAGATCTGAACCCTGGTCTCCAACCAACACTCAAAGATGGATGGATGGATGGATGGATAGATGGAGAAGTGAATGGATGGATGGATGGATGGATAGGGAAGTGAATGGAGAAATGGATCAATGGATGGATGGATGGAGGAGTGGATGGATGGATGGATGGATAGTTACCTAGTAGGTTTCCATAGCCGAGTGCAGATCTGAACCCTGGTCTCCAACCAACACTCAAAGATGGATGGATGGATGGATAGATAGATAGATGGATGGAGAAGTCAATGGCTGGATGGGGAAGTGTGTGGCTGGTTGGAGATGTTTCCTCCTGGTGACCCCTCTCTTCCTCTGCAGACGGGAGCAGCACCGTCCACAGGCCCCAGCCTCTGCCACCATCCAGCATGCACCAGGGAGGGCTGGCGGCCGCGGCGGCAGATTCCAGCTCGGCCTACGGGCCGCGGCACAGCTTCTCCAGCTACTCGGAGAGCTTCATGAACCCCGCGGCCCCCGCCAACCACATGAACCCCGTCAGCAACGGCCTCTCTCCCCAGGTAGGTCACGTTTTCCCTCAGTGTCTCCTTTTTTCCGAACAGCCTTCTCTGTGATAGCCAATGAAAAACAAATTCCTGGTTTTTATTTCCTGTTTAATTGTACGGTCCTGACTTTTAAAGTAGTCGTTCTACTCCGGAAACTTTGTTTTTGTGTCGCAAACTATGTTGACATGCTTGAGACTCGATGATGGGACATTCATTGAAAAACTAGAACAGGATGTCCCACGAAAACAAAATATATAGTAGACCTTCGGCAATGGACTTGACCAAACACAACTTGAGATGTTGTGTTGAGTTGAATATTTTTTTAATGTTGTGTAATGTTTGTTGACATGTTGTGCGCCGCTTTGGGTCCCGATTCGGGAGACAAAAGGGGTAGAAGAAATAATAAATCTATATATATAAAAGAGTGATGGCATCACGGCAACCCACAAAACAACAAAACTACAGACCCCCCAACCTCAAAATTTGACAACACAACCCATCATCCACGCCTCTAGGTTGATACAACAAAAAGAAAAGAAAAATAAAGTCCTAATTAGAGAGAGAGGAATAATTGCTTTTATCCAATTGCTGCCAGTTAGAAGGCTAAGCTCCTCCAACTTGATCTCCTAGCAACCCAATAAAAAATAATAAAAAACACTAAAAATTAATACAATAAAATACTATAATAACAGAAAATAACTAAAAATAATACAAGAAAATAATAAAATATAATAAATAAAAATATAACTTACAATAAAATTAATTAAAAAATTGCAAATAACGTCAAATAAAAATTACACAACAATTTTTAACCAATACCACCACCACTTTGCCACAGCAACGCGTGGCCGGGCACAGCTAGTAAGTAAATAAATAAATAATTATTATTATTTATTTATCATGTCAGAAGCGAGTTGAGAATACAGTTATAATGTATTTATCAATCAATTCATTAATGCTCCAACCAATGGTCATATGCATAATGTATTTAAAAACCACAAAGTGAAAAACTTGGCATTATGCGAAATGTCCTTTTGTTGTGGAATTTCGTTTGGACGCGGGTGAAGGAAGCAGGCTGACAGCAGAAGTTGTCTTCAAGATAGTTTACTTTTGGCCAAGAGCAGGTGACAATGTTAGCTAATGCCCAGAAAACGCAATGCCTGTCGTGGCTTTCCAATTTATACCATTTTACAGAAGCATGCGCAGAAGGCTAACTGACAATGGAATTTGCTGACGATTATAATCCTTTTGGACATGCGTAGTTGCCTTGTAAATTATGTAACTCATTACTCATCACATGAGGTGAAGTGTCCATAGTTTGCTCCACGTATGCACTATCCTCAGGTGGCATGTTCATAGTTCATCCCACGTATGCATCATCCAGCAGCCACATCATTACTGCAGTTTGCATCACCTTATATTGTGAGCAAAGAGCAAATGTCAGGCAGAACATGTCCTGTCCACACTTTCATGGAAAAACAAGATTATTGAGTAAGGGCTCATCTAGGTAAGGGATGTTTAGGGTCTTTAAATAAAATATTCAAGAGCCTGGAAGACATACAACAACCCTATTCAAGAGCTGCTCCATTACTTTGAGCAGAATCTGGCCACTTGGAGTATCTCTGGTGTCGCTGTGAGAAAGTCCTCCGTTGTGCATGTGTCAAGGCTCAGACTGCATTGTAATAATAATAATAATAATAATAATAATAATAATAATAATAATAAAAAACTTTATTTATACCCCGCCACCATCTCCCTGTGGGGACTCAGGGCGGCTTACATGGGGCAGAGGCCCAAACAACATAAGGACAAAATATAAGCAACATAATACAATATTGTAGTCGGTGGTCTGTGGTTTGCTCTTCTCCACACTCTTTTTCTTGGGGGCTCGTCCGGGATATCAACCTGGGACTTCTCGATGCCTGTCGCAGACTCCACTTTGTGGCCCCGTTTCCAAATATTGGCTCTGCATCTCGTGGTGCTGGAGCGCAGTCTGTTCAGTACCATCCAAATCACTCAGTCTTCTATGTGTCTCTCATCTGGGCTCAGCCACTGATTGAGGTTCTGGGTTCTAGCCTGCCACTATTGGACTCTCGCTTGCTAAGGTGTTCCTGTGTTAGGGATTCCTCTTCTTCAGAAGAGGAAGGGGAGCAGGAAAGTGTTCATGAATCTGAGGGTGAGTTGGAATCTGTGGAATACCCACATTTCAGGAAAGGTGAAAGAAAACAGAGCAGAGACGTCATTCAGCTAGATTAGATGCCAGAAATGTAATTGGGAACTGCTCTACTAGCTGTGAGGGGACTCAGGGCTACAAAGCAGAAGCAGGTGCAGTCAGCTCTTGCTGGTAACAAACTGACTCTAATGCCCTCACTTCACTTCCCTTGTGCCTGCTTCGAGTCTGCATCTGGATTTATTTATTTATTTATTTATTTACAGCATTTATATTCCGCCCTTCTCACCCCGACTCAGGGTGGATCACATTACACATATAGGCAAACATTCAATGCCTTTTAACATAGACAAAGATAAGACAAACATAGGCTCCGAGCGGGCCTCGAACTCATGACCTCTTGGTCAGAGTGATTCATTGCAGTGATTCATTGCAGCTGCTCTCCAGCCTGCGCCACAGCCCGAGCTGTTTCTTTGTCTGAAGTAAGAGTGCTGTTTGATTTGGGAGTTTACCAGAGACTGTGTTTGCCCTAAGACTTCCTTGTTTCATTTTGCATTATTCCACTGAATGAGCTGTACTTTATGTTTTGCTGAAGTAAAGCAGTTTTCATTTACTTACCACAGTGTTTTAAGGCTGTTCTTGAAAGACAAAACAGGACATCCTGCAACTATCTCTGTAGGTCTTAGAAACTATTTCTTGATTTAAGGCATTGGCATAATGGCTGATATCCAAACAGACGATGTGCCAGAGATGACAATGCCTTGGTCCTTCCATTATTGGCTGCTACTTCTCGACAGATGTCAAGTGTTGCAATACAATATAATTTCTCCAGCAGTGTAGGGTGTAGACATCCTGTGATAATGCAGTACGTCTCATTAAGAGCTACATCCACTATTTTAACGTGGTGAGATGTATTCATACACACTGGGCATGCGTACTCAGCAGCAGCGTAATAAATCGCAAGTCTTCTCTGTATCCGGTTGTGATCCCCAGGTTGTGCCAGTCAAGCTGTCGTATGATGTTATTTCTAGTGCCAACTTTTTGCTTGACAGTCAAGCTGTGCTTCTTGTAAGTCCAGAGAGACTCCCAGGTATGTTGTTGTGCTGCAATGCTCCAGTGGAATTCCTTCTCAGGTCATCCTCAGAGCTCGAGATGTTTGTCTGTTCTTAAAGGGAAAAGTTCCCTTCCAACTGAAGTCCAAACAGGAGGGAAGAAGTAGAAGTAGAAGTAGAAGTAGAAGTAGAAGTAGAAGAAAAAGAAGAAGAAGAAGAAGAAGAAGAAGATGTTGTTGTTGTTGTTGTTGTTGTTGTTTGGTCAACTTCTTTGGAGGCCTTTCATTGGACTAGAAGACCTTTGGGGTTCCTTCCAACGTTGGTTTGGTCAGCTTCTTTGGAGGTCTTTCCTTGGACTAGATGGCCTTTGGGGTTTCCTCCCAACATTGGTTTGGTCAACTTCTTTGGAGGCCTTTCATTGACTAGAAGACCTTTGGGGTTCCTCCCAACGTTGGTTTGGTCAACTTCTTCGGAGGCCTTTCATTGACTAGATAACCTTTGGGGTTTCCTTCCAACGTTGGTTTAGGTCAACGTCTTTGGAGGCCTTTCATTGACTAGATAACCTTTGGGGTTTCCTTCCAACGTTGGTTTGGTCAACTTCTTTGAAGGCCATTTGTTCAACTAGATGGCCTTTGGGGTTTCCTTCCAACGTTGGCTTGGTGAACATCTTTGGAAGCCTTTCATTGACTATATATCTTTGGGGTTCCTTCCAACGTTGGTTTGGTCAACTTCTTTGGAGGCCTGCCATTGGACTAGAAGACCTTTGGGGTTTCCTTCCAACATTGGTTTGGTCAGCTTCTTTGGAGGCCTTTCGTTGGACTAGAAGACCTTTGTGGTTCCTTCCAACGTTGGTATGATCAACTTCTTTGGAAGCCTTTCATTGACTGGATGACTTTTGGGGTTCCTTCCAATGTTGGTTTGGTCAACTTCTTTGGAGGCCTTTCGTTGGACTAGAAGACCTTTGGGGTTTCCTTCCAACGTTGGTTTGGTCAAAGGCCTTTCATTGGACTAGAAGACCTTTGGGGTTTCTTCCAACGTTGGTTTAGTCAACTTCTTTGGAGGCCTTTCGTTGGACTAGAAGACCTTTGGGGTTTCCTTCCAATGTTGGTTTGGTTAACTTCTTTGGAAGCCTTTCATTGACTAGATGACTTTTGGAGTTCCTTCCAACGTTGGTTTGGTCAACTTCTTCTGAGGCCTTTCATTGGCCTTTGGAGTTTCCTTCCAACGTTGGTTTGGTCAACTTTTTTGGAGAACCTTCCTTGGACTAGATGACCTTTGGGGTCCCCTTCCAGCTCAAAGACAAGCAGGAGAGCACTAGGGTCACCTTGATTTAGAGAAGGTGAGATGTCTAGAGGAACAACCTCAGAGGGTGGCATGAAGGTGATACGGACCCGGGTTCCAATCCCGGCCGTGTTCAGAGCCGGGCGAAGGCAACGTGGGCCCAGACGTGCTGCGAATCCCGCTCTCCTTCCCTGCAACGGGCGGGATGCCGCTCTCCCTCGGAAGGTCAGGCCTTTTCTTCTCGGCGCAGAAGAGCTTGTAAGCCGAGCGATGAATGGTGATCCGTTGCGGGAAAAGCCACCGCCGGGCCGAGGAACGAGGGAAATCCATCCGTAATGCCGTCTCCCCCTTGCAACCCTAATGCCGGGGACGTTCCCAATCTGCTTTGAGGGATGGAAAAGATTAAGAATAATAATAATAATATAAGGGGGAAGAGGACGGAAATTGCAATAAAATATGTGTGAACGCGGGGGTAATTGTGGACAAATGCAGCATTCAAATTCATTTTTCCAGCTCTTTTACACACCATTTCAATCTTATTTTCTGCTTATTAATGAGATCTTGTTGGCTAGGGTGGGCAGAACTGCCCAGCCTTTTTTTTCTCTCTCTCCTTGGGTAATTGCACATAATTTCCTTTCCACTGGTGATTTGCATCTGATCTTTTTTTTCTTTCTTCCTCCCCCTAATTCTTTGCTATTTAACCCCCCCCCCCTCCCCTCCTCCTTCTTCCCAAATCTCTCGCTCCCTTCTTCCCAAGCCTTCATTTTAAATGCTTATTATACTCGCCGACACTTGGACAAAAGCGAGCCGGAGAGCCACAGAAATGAGGCAGCCGGAGAATGAGCCGCGGCGCAAAAGGCCGACCAGCGGCCCGTTTACGACTCTATCTCCCATCCTCCACTTGCAGAGGACTTGCTCAGAGAGGTCAAGCCACTCCAGGCCTGCCTAGGCCCCAGGATTTAGGGGATTCTGGGAGTTGTAGTCCCAGGAGGCCTCCATTGCATGCACCACTTGTGGTTCACGTTCTCATTCATCCATCCATCTACCTATCATCCACGTATCTACTTGTCTATGCTTCCATCTACCTGTCCATCCAGGTAACCATCTACCTATCTATCATCTATCACTCTGTCTAACCATCCATCCATCCATCCATCTATTCATCTAAGTATCTACCTACCATCTTTCATCTATCTATCTATCCATATATCCATCTATCACTCTGCTTATCTATCCATCCATCCATCCATCCATTCATCTATCTACCTACCATCTTTCATCTATCTATCTATCCATATATCCATCTATCACTCTGCTTATCTATCCATCCATCCATCCATCCATCCATCCATCTATTCATCAATATCTATCTACCTATCTATCCATATATCCATCTATCACTCTGCTTATCCATCCATCCATCCATCCATCCATCCATCTATTCATCTATCTACCTACCATCTTTCATCTATCTATCTATCCATATATCCATCTATCACTCTGCTTATCTATCCATCCATCCATCCATCCATTCATCTAAGTATCTAGTACCTACCATCTTTCATCTATCTATCTATCCATATATCCATCTATCACTCTGCTTATATATCCATCCATCCATCCATCCATCCATCCATCCATTCATCTAAGTATCTACCTACCATCTTTCATCTATCTATCTATCCATATATCCATCTATCACTCTGCTTATCCATCCATCCATCCATCCATCTATTCATCTATCTACCTACCATCTTTCATCTATCTATCAATCCATATATCCATCTATCACTCTGCCTATCTATTTATCTATCAATCCATCCATCCATCTATCTATCCATCTACCATCTTTCATTTACTTATCTACCTATCCACCCATATATCTATCTCTCACTCCATCCAAATATCTATTTATATGGATATAAATAGATATATCTATTTATATGGATATATGGGTGGATAGGTAGATAAGTAAATGAAAGATGGTAGATGGATAGATAGATGGATGGATGGATTGATAGATAAATAGATAGGCATCTCCTTATCTGCCGATCCTTTCATCCTTTCATCTCCTTATCTGCCGATCCACCCATATATCCATCTATCGCTCTGTCTATCTATCTATCTATCTATCTATCTATCTATCTATCTATCTCCATCCATCCATCCATCCATTTATCCATCTACCTACCATCTTTCATCTACTTACCTACCATCTTTCATCTACTTATCTACCATGAAAGATGAAAGGTAGATGGATAGATGGATGGATGGAGACAGAGAGACAGAGTGATAGATGGATATATGGGTGGATACCCATATATCCATCCACCCATCCATCTATCCATCTACCTACCATCTTTCATCTACATCTACCTATCCACCCATATATCTATCTATCTATTGCTCTGTCTATCCATCCATCCAAGTATCTACCTATCATATTTCATCTACTTATCTACCTATCCACCCATATATCTATTGCCCTATCTATCCACCCATCCATCCATCCATCCAAATATCTACTTACCATCTTCCATCTACTTATCTATCAATCCATCCATATATCAATCTATCACTCTGTCTATCTATCTCCATCCATCCATTTATCCATCTACCTACCATCTTTCATCTACTTATCTACCTATCCATCCATATATCAATCTATCGATCTGTCTATCCATCCATCCAAGTATCTACCTACCATATTTCATCTACTTATATATCTATCCACCCATATATCCATCTATTGCTCTATCTATCTATCTCCATCCATTTATCCATCTTCCTACCATCTTTCATCTACTTATCTATCTATCCACCAATATCCATCTATCGTTCTGTCTATCTATCTATCTATCCATCCATCCATCCAAGTAACTACCTACCATCTTTGGGGGTTTCCTTCCAACCTTTGTTTGGCCAACTTCTTTGAAGGCCTTTCATTGGACTATATAGCCTTTGAGGTTCCTCCCAACCTTTGTTTGGTCAACTTCTTTGGAGGCCATTTGTTGGACTAGATGACATTTGGGGTTCCTTCCAACCTTCATTTGGTCAACTTCTTTGAAGGCCTTTCATTGGACTAGATAGCCTTTGAGGTTTCCTTCCAACCTTTGTTTGGCCACCTTCTTTGGAGGCCTTTCATTGGACTAGATAGTCTTTAAGGCTTCCTTCCAACCTTTGGTTGGCCACCTTCTTTGGAGGCCTTTCATTGGACTAGATAGTCTTCAAGGCTTCCTTCCAACCTTTGGTTGGCCACCTTCTTTGGAGGCCTTTCATTGGACTATATAGCCTTTGAGGTTTATTTCCAACCTTTGTTTGGCCAACTTCTTTGGAGGCCTTTCATTGGACTATATAGCCTTTGAGGTTTCCTTCCAACCTTTGTTTGGCCACCTACTTTGGAGGCCTTTCATTGGACTAGAAAGTCTTTGAGGTTTCCTTCCAACCTTTGTTTGGCCACCTACTTTGGAGGCCTTTCATTGGACTAGAAAGTCTTTGAGGTTTCCTTCCAACCTTTGTTTGGCCACCTTCTTTGAAGGCCTTTCATTGGACTAGATGACCTTTGGGGTTCCTCACAGGGCTGATGTTGCAATGTTCAGATAACATGGCTACCGTGTGCTTATAGGAGCAAAGGATAGATGTAGCCAACTCACAGCCTCTATTATGACTCTGGGTCTTCATATTGACTATTGCAAAGTGGGAATGTGGGGGAAGCATTTGTAGGGTCTATTTCTCAAAGCCGTTTGACATTTTTGGGATCTTTTTTTCCCAAGAAGGCCAATTAGGGAGCTAAATTTTCCCACCCTCATCCAAACCAAAAAAAAAGAAGAGTCAATTTGAGAAAACCCAACAGCAAGTTGCTTCTGGCAGCTGAGTATCATGTGTAAAAGTCCTCGGTCAACTTTTCACCTCCGCAATCCCACCAAGCTGGTGTTGTCTTTCCTTTTCTGCCTTTATTTTTTTTTCCGCCTGGCTTTGAACCCGTCCCCCGCTTCCACGCCACCTGGTCCTGTCAATAACGTGGC
The DNA here is from genome assembly GCF_035594765.1 of Anolis carolinensis. Taxonomy (NCBI): domain Eukaryota; kingdom Metazoa; phylum Chordata; class Lepidosauria; order Squamata; family Anolidae; genus Anolis; species Anolis carolinensis. The sequence goes on along the minus strand of NW_026943826.1, from coordinate 2,285,807 downwards.
CTCCACGACAAGGGGGTTGACTTCGTGTGAAAAGAGAAAAGGGAGAAAATATGTCGTTTCCCCCATTTGGCCTCCTGGAAGAATTCCTTTGGGGCGGAAGAAGGAATCGTGGGTTCTCGCAACACTGCACAAAAGTTACAAACTGGGTTGATGCCGGAAACACCATGGATGGAGCAGACCAGGACTTCAGGAAGGCCTTCATTCCTTCAACAAGGTCCTCCATGACCGTCTGGAAAGGAAACTAGTCCAATGTGGAAAAGGCAAAACTACGGTTATCTGGATCTGGAATTGGTTAAGTGATTCTCCCCAATAATAATAATAATAATAATAATAATAATAATAATAATAATAATAGCAGACAAAAAACCAGTGCAAGAAAACCGCACTACAAACTAGAGCTGACAGCTGGCACAACAAAACATTGCATGGAAAGTTCCTTGACAAAATTGAAGGAAAAGCTGCTAAGGAGAAGACCTGGCTCTGGCTCACGAATGGGACCCTGAAGAAGGAGACAGAAGGCCTGATCCTTGCAGCCCAGGAGCAAGCCATCAGAACAAAGGCCATTCAGGCCAAGATCGAAAAATCAGCTGATGACCCAAAATGCAGACTGTGCAAGGAAACTGACGAAACCATTGATTATATCCTCAGCTGCTGTAAGAAAATCGCACAGACAGACTACAAACAGAGGCACAACTATGTGGCCCAAATGATTCATTGGAGCTTATGCCTCAAGTCCCACCTCCCAGCAGCAAAGAACTGGTGGGATCACAAACCAGCAAAGGTCGTGGAAAATGAGCACGCAAAGATACTGTGGGACTTCCGGATCCAGACTGACAAAGTTCTGGAACACAACACACCAGACATCACAGTTGTGGAAAAGAAAAAGGTTTGGATCATTGATGTCGCCATCCCAGGTGACAGTCGCATTGACGAAAAACAACAGAAAAAAACTCAGCCGCTATCAGGACCTCAAGATTGAACTTCAAAGACTCTGGCAGAAACCAGTGCAGGTGGTCCCGGTGGTGATGGCCATCTGTCGGGGGTGCTTTGAATGCAATTTTCCAGCTTCTTCTCAGAATGGGGTTGGACTGGCTGGCCAACCAGGTCTCTTGCAACTCTACGATTCTAAGCGGCATTATGTCCAACGTGAATACTGTGGAGAATAGCAAGTCCTATTGAAACAAATGACTTTCGTAAACTTTGGGAACTTTTCTCGCAGTCCCAAAGACCTTGCCGTCAAGGCCTTCTCTGCTTCTTCCCTCGCTTCTTCGCTCTCGTTTTTTGTGCCGAGCGCAAGGCCCCAGAGGGACGGACTGTGGAGAATTGCCTCGAAGGCGGGGGGAGGAAAACCAATTTGGGGGTTGTTTAGCGGTCCCTTTTTTATGTGATTAATAAGGGGACCCGGGAGATGACTCCGGGCAGGCCAGATAGAGGGAGAGAAAATGGCAGATTAGCAATTAATGCCCGAGCGAGCGAGCGAGAGAGCAAACGAGGTGGGAAGGGGTGCCAAGCGACCTCTGGAATTCAGAGGCGGGTTTTGACAGGCGGCGGCACAAAACCACAGGGACCGATTTGGGACACAGAAAGGGACGGGAACGGGACTGCAGATCCCGCTAAGGACGTCTTCGTAAACGAGCTTCCTAAATGGAGACTTTTCGCAATTGCGCTGTTGCCAAACCAATGTTGCGACGCAATAACGGAGCGAATAATGTGTGCCAAACTGGGCCGAGGTGCTTTGCAACAGTGCATTCAAAGCCCCCCCCCCCCCCGACAGATGGCCATCCAGCCTCTGCTTAAAAGCCTCCAAGGAAGGAGCCTCCACCACGGCCCCGGGGAGAGAGTTCCACCGGTGAACAGCCCTTCTCACAGTGAGGAAGTTCTTCCTGATGTCCAGGTGGAATCTCCTTCCTTTCCTGTAGTTTGAAGCCCTTGTTCCCTTGCGTCCTAGTCTGCAGGGCAGCAGAAAACAAGCTCCCTCCCTCTTCCCTATGACTTCCCTTCACGTATTTGTACATGGCTCTCATCATGTCTCCTCTCAGCCTTCTCTTCTGCAGGCTAAACATGCCCAGCTCTTTAAGCCGCTCCTCATAGGGCTTGTTCTCCAGACCCTTCATCATTTTAGTCGCCCTCCTCTGGACGCTTTCCAGCTTGTCAACATCTCCCTTCAACTGTGGTGCCCAGAATTGGGCCCAGTGTGATTCCAGGTGTGGTCTGACCAAGGCAGAATAGAAAGAGGGGGAGCATGACTTCCCTGGATCTAGACGCTATTCCCCTCTTGATGCAGGACAGAATCCCATTGGCTTTTTTCGCCGCCGCATCACATTCCTGGCTCATGTTCCCCTTCCTCCCCACGAGGACTCCAAGGTCTTTTTCGCACACACTGCTGTCAAGCCAGGCATCGTCCCCCATTCTGTATCTTTGATTTCCATTTTTTCTGCCAAAGTGAAGTCTCTTGCATTTGTCCCTGTTGAAATTCATTTTGTTAGTTTCGGCCCATCTCTCTAGTCTGTCAAGATCGTTTTGAATTCTGCTCCTGTCTTCTGGAGTGTTGGCTCTCCCTCCCAGTTTGGTGTCGTCTGCAAACTTGATGATCGTGCCTTCTGACCCTTCGTCTAAGTCGTTAATAAAGATGTTGAACAGAACCGGGCCCATAACCCTGCTGATGGCACTCCACTTGTGACTTCTTTCCAAGATGAAGATGACGCATTGGTGAGAATCACCTTTTGTGTTCGTTCGCTTAGCCAATTACAGATCCACCTAACCGTAGTTTTGTCTAGCCCACATTTTACTAGTTTATTTGCCAGAAGGTCGTGGGGGACTTTGTCGAAGGACTTACTGAAATCCAGGTACGCTACATCCACAGCATTCCCTGTATCAACCCAATTCGTAACTCTATCGAAAAAAGAGATCAGATTAGTCTGGCATGACTTGTTTTTGGTAAATCTGTGTTGACTATTAGCAATGACTGCACTTGTTTCTAGATGTTTGCAGACCACTTCCTTAATGATCTTGCCTGGTATTGATGTGAGGCTGACCGGACGGTAATTATTTGGGTCATTCTTTTTTCCCTTCTTGAAGTGGGTCAAACTTGATGATTGTGCCTTCTAAACCTTCGTCTGAGTCGTTAATAAAGATGTTGAACAGAACCGGGCCCATAACCCTCCTGATGGCACTCCACTCGTGACTTCTTTCCAAGATGAAGACGACGCATTGGGGAGAATCACCCTTCTAGGGTCTTGCAACTGGGGAGAGGGACCATGATCAGCACTCTGATTCCCTAGGTCCCTTTTGGCACGAAATGTGGGATCGGGACCGTGCAACTTGGGGAGAAAGGCTGCAAAACAGCACCCTGGTCTTCCCCCCCACAAAGACATCTTTCCAACGACGTCCCTCCCGGCGTCTCTCACAGATCAGCCCCTTCTCCGGGGTCCGCGGTCAGCAAATGAGTAAATTGATCAAAGGTGTGGACGGCCGGAGCCGTGGCGATAAGCAGGTCTTTAAGCTTATCGGGGTTTGGGGAAATGAAGGGGATCATGGACGACTCGAGGGACGGGGAGGGGATGAAAAAGGCCTGGAGAAACGGGGGGGGGAGAGAGGAGGGCGTTGCGTGATTTAATCTTGGCTAAGCAGCCAAACAGAAAGGGGGGATCCATGAAACCCTCCAGGGAGGCGGACAAAGGGAACTAATCCGGGTTTCTTCCCCTCTTCAATTTCAAGGGAGTGCTTTGTGGCGTCTCCAGACCGATAGGGAGATGGCTTGTCCAGTGGGAACAATGGGAGGCTCCCTCTGATAGCATACAACAGCCGGGCGAATGGGGTGCATGGCATAGTTTTCGGGCTGGGTTCGTTTTCACTCCAAGACGAAAATTTTGGCATACAACAATCGGGCGAATTGGGTTCGTGGCATAGTTTTCGGGCTGGGTTCATTTTCACTCCAAGACGAAAATTTTGGCATACAACAATCAGGTGAATGGGGTTCGTGGCATAGTTTTCGGGCTGGGTTTGTTTTTACTCCAAGACTAAAATTTTGGCATACAACAATCGGGCAAATGGGGTTTGTGGCATAGTTTTCAGGCTGGCTTCGTTTTCACTCCAAGATGAAAATTTTGGCATACAACGGTCGGGCGAATGGGGTTCGTGGCACAGTTTTCGGGCTGCGTTCGTTTTTACTCCAAGACTAAAATTTTGGCATACAATAATCAGGCAAATGGGGTTTGTGGCATAGTTTTCAGGCTGGCTTCGTTTTCACTCCAAGACGAAAATTTTGGCATACAACAATCGGGCGAATGGGGTTCGTGGCATAGTTTTCGGGCTGGTTCGTTTTCACTCCAAAACGGACATTTTGGCATACAACGGTCGGGCGAATGGGGTTCGTGGCATAGTTTTCGGGCTGGGTTCGTTTTCACTCCAAGATGAAAATTTTGGCATACAACAGTCAGGCGAATGGGATTCGCGGCATAGTTTTCGGGCTGGGTTCGTTTTCACTCCAAGACGAAAATTTTGGCACACAACAGTCGGGCGAATGGGGTTCGTGGCATAGTTTTCGGGCTGGGTTCGTTTTCACTCCAAGATGAAAATTTTGGCATACAACGGTCGGGCGAATGGGATTCGTGGCATAGTTTTCGGGCTGGGTTCATTTTCACTCCAAGACGAAAATTTCATCCTATTCGTTTTCAGTATGACCAAGAATTCGTGTGCTTGAACTGCCCCAATACAATGCGTGGTGTGAATCATTGCTCCCCAAACTTTGGTACTTTGGAACTTCAGCTTCCAGGGCCTTCAGCCAATTATCGATAGCGGGAGAAGTAATGTTTAGGAACCATTGATATAGTGAAAGCGGAAGACTAGTTCGTTTTCACTCTTGAGTCGAATTGCAACCAAAAATTTCATCCTGTTCGTTTTCAGTTTGACCGAGAATTCGTGCCACAACTCAGTGCTCAGTTGTGGATCCTTGCTCCCTAAAATTTGTTACTTTTGAACTTCAGCTTCCAGGGTCTTCAGCCAAGAAATTAGAGAAATAATGTTTAGGAACCATGATGTAAAGAAAACAAAAGACTGGTTCGTTTTCACTCCTGAGTTGAATTGCAACTGAAAATTTCATTCTGTTTGTTTTCAGTATGACCGAGAATTTGTGCGCTTGAATTGCCACGGCTCAGTGCTCAATTATGGGTCATTGCTCCCCAAACTTTGGTATTTTGAACTTCAGCTTCCAGGGTCTTCAGCCAATGACCGATAGCCAAGAAATCAGCTAGAGAAGTAATGTTTAGGACCATTGATATAGTGAAAGCGGAAGACTAGTTCGTTTTCACTCCCAAGTCGAATTACAACCGAAAATTTCATCCTGTCATTTTCAGTTTGACCGAGAATTCGTGCCACAACACAATGCTCAGTTGTGGATCCTTGCTCCCCAAACTTTGGTCCTTTTGAACTTCAGCTTCCAGGGTGTTCAGCCAATTATCGATAGCTGGAGAAGTAATGTTTAGGAACCATTGATTTAGTGAAAGCGGAAGACTAGTTCGTTTTCACTCCCAAGTCGAATTTCAACTGAAAATTTCGTCCTGTCGTTTTCAGTATGACCGAGAATTTGTGCCACAACTCAGTGCTCAATTGTAGATCATTGCTCCCCACATTTTGACACTTTTGAACTTCAGCTTCCAGATCTAATTGCAACCGAAAATTTCGTCCTGTCGTTTTCAGTATGACCGAGAATTTGTGTCTTCAGCCAATTATCGATTGCCAAGAAATTAGCTAGGGAAGTAATTTTTAGGAACCACTGATACGGAGCAGTGGTTCTCAAACTGGGGTTCCCAGATGTTTTTGGCCTACAACTCCCAGAAATCCCAGCCAGTTTACCAGCTGTTAGGATTTCTGTGAGTTGGAGGCCAAAAACATCTGGTGACCCCAGGTTGAGAACCACTAATACAGAGAAAGTGGAAAACTGGTTCGTTTTCACTCCTGAGTCGAATTGCAACCGAAAATTTCGTCCTGTTCGTTTTCAGTATCCCGAGAATTTGTGCCACAACTCAGTGCTCAGTTGTGGATCATTGCTCCCCAAACTTTGGTAATTTTGAACTTCAACTTCCAGGGTCTTCAGCCAATGACCGATAGCCAAGAAATTAGCTGGAGAAGTAAAGTTGAGGAACCCCTGATACAGAGAAAGTGGAAGGCTGGATCATTTTCGCTCCTAAGTTAAATTACAACAGAAAATTTCATCCTGCTCGTTTTTTAGTAAGACCGAGAATCCATGCGCTTGAACTACCACGACTCAGTACTCGGTTGTAGATCATTCCTGCCCAAACTTTGGTCCTTTTGAACTTCAGCTTCCAAGGTCTTCAGCTAATGACCAATAGCCAAGAAATTAGCTGGAGAAGTAATGTTTAGGAACTCCTGATACAGAGAAATCGGAAGGCTGGTTTGTTTTCGCTCCTGAATCGAATTGCAACTGAAAATTTTGCCCGTTTGTTTAGTGCGCTTGAACTGCCATGGCTTAGTGCTCAATTGTGGATCATTGTTCCCCACACTTTGGTCCTTTTGAACTTCAGCTTCCAAGGTCTTCAGCCAATGGCCGATAGCCAAGAAATTAGCTGGAGAAGTAAAGTTTAGGAACACCTGATACAGAGAAATCGGAAGGCTGGTTTGTTTTCTCTCCTGAGTCGAATTGCAACCGAAAATTTTGTCCCGTTTGTTTCGTGCGCTTGAACTGCCACGGCTTAGTGCTCAATTGTGGATCGTTGCTCCTCACACTTTGGTCCTTTTGAATTTCAGCTTCTAGGATTTTCAGCCAATGATTGATAGCCAAGAAATCACTTGGAGAAGTAAAGTTTAGGAACCATTGGAAGACCGTGTCAAACTACAATTGCATAGCATTTAAGCCAAGGCATTCGTTCAAGAGCCTAGATCAGGGGTCCCCATATTTTTTAAACAGGGCCAGTTCATGATCCCTCCGACCGCTGGAGGGCCAGACTATGGTTGACCACCAAGCAATAATAATAATAATAATAATAATAATAATAATAATAATAATAATAATAATGAAGAGGGTTGGAAAAGACACCTTGGGCCATTGAGTCCAACTCCTTTCTGCCTTTGTGCACCAAAAGCACAAGCAAAGCAGCCCTGACAGATGGCCACCCAGCCTCAATGTTAATAATAATAATAATAATGAGGAGGAGGAGGATTGGAAGAGACCCCTTCTGCCATTGAGTCCAACCCCCTTCTGCCTTTGTGCCGTGGGGGCCGGATAAATGGCTTTGATGGGCCGCATGTGGCCCGTGGGCCGTAGTTTGGCGACCCCTGGCCTAGATGCACCATCATTCATGCTTTCTTGCATGTGTCAGACTAGATGACCTCTGGGGTCCCTTTCTCTGTTACGTTTCCACGATTCCTGCCCCTTCTTCTTCTCCTTCTTCTTCTTCTCGTCCTTCTTCGCCCGGCTTGCTCTCCCCTTCCCTTTCTCCTCTCTCCTCCCATCCTTCCTCCATTTGATGTCTCTCGGAGAGCCTCCCGTCCGCCTGCCATGTCTCTCTGCCGAGAAGGGATCACAAGTTTCAATGCTCTGCGTTTCGGCGCATCTCCTTTGATCCATGTCCTGAGGCCTTCTTGACGGCAGCATCATCATCGGTGGCGGCTGGGGAAGGAGAAGAAGGGGGGGAACGGCGGAGAGAGAGAAAGAGAGGGGCGGTGGGAAGAAGAAGAAGGGAAGGGGAGAGGAGAAAAACCCACGGAGACAAAACGAGTCACTCAAAGTGATTCCTGACAACTGTCTCCGTGTGATAAGGAAAACGCAGTGTGTCTTGGGTGCTTGCTTCTTCTTTTTTTAATATATAAAACCCCGCCACCAATCCTTGGCTAGGAGAGGGGAGGAAAAATAAAATAAAATACCTCTCCTCCATTCCTCTAAGAACATTTCAAACGGAGCCCCCCCCCCCCTCCAAAAAAATTAAAAGATCAGCGTGAGAACAGGCCTGCCTGGAGTCTCTTCCTCTCACCTGCCTCCCTCCGCCTTTTATTCCCCCCTTTTCTTTCGGAAATAAAATGAAATATACCCCTCGTTCCCTTTCTCCCGCCTAATGCGCTGTGTCGGATGCTGCCGGTTTCGCTCAGCGCCGGTTTAATTATGTCGCTAAAAAGAGGAGAGGGAAAAAAGACCTGCTGAATTTGCAGGTGGCCAAGATGGGCCTTTATGTTATTATCCGCAACCCTATCCACAGGGAAACACCTGCGTCGAAAGGCGAGTCGGAGCACGGAAAGAGAAAGGAGCGGAGAGCGCGGGAGTAGGCCCCCCTGCGCATTATCGTGCGGCCGCCAATCCGTTTAGAGTCCCGCTAATTAATACGAGCCCATTATCCTTCGAACCGGAGGTGCGGTTTTGCCTGCCGGACAAGATCTCCGGCTTGGAGAACCAGGAGGACAACAACACCACGTATCCTCCTTTTACAACGGGATGAGGAAAGCGGAATAGCGAACGGGCTGCCGAGAGGTTTGGAAGAGAGATGTGGACATTGTCTGGAAATCTTTCATACTGCAATGTGTAGCAGCCTTGTATTGGCGGTCCCCAAATATCTTCGTATTCACGGCACGGTTGCCACAACTTTTGGAAGTCCCTGAATTGTTTTTTACGAGGCAGCAGCCACTATGGGCAACAAAGATCTTCCCTTTGACTTACGCATCTGTAATGTCCTCCTGTTTACTTCTAGGCAGCAGCCGCTGTGAGCAGCAAAGCTCTCTCCTTCCCTTTGACTTATGCATCTGTATTGTCCTCCTATTTACTTCTCGGCAGCAGCCACTGCGAGCAGCAAAGCTCTCTTCTTCCCTTTGACTTATGCATCTGTATTGTCCTCCTATTTACTTCTAGGTAGCAGCCACTGCGAGCAGCAAAGCTCTCTTCTTCCCTTTGATTTATGCATCTGTAATGGTCTCCTGTTTACTTCTAGGCAGCAGCCACTGCGAGCAGCAAAGCTCTCTCCTTCCCTTTGACTTATGCATCTGTATTGTCCTCCTATTTACTTCTAGGCAGCAGCCACTGTGAGCAGCAAAGCTCTCTCCTTCCCTTTGACTTATGCATCTGTATTGTCCTCCTATTTACTTCTAGGTAGCAGTCACTGCGAGCAGCAAAGCTCTCTCCTTCCCTTTGACTTATGCATCTGTAATGTCCTCCTATTCTCCTTCCCTTTGACTTATGCATCTGTATTGTCCTCCTATTTACTTCTAGGTAGCAGTCACTGTGAGCAGCAAAGCTCTCTCCTTCCATTTGACTTATGCATCTGTATTGTCCTCCTATTTACTTCTAGGTAGCAGTCACTGCGAGCAGCAAAGCTCTCTCCTTCCCTTTGACTTATGCATCTGTAATGTCCTCCTATTCTCCTTCCCTTTGACTTATGCATCTGTATTGTCCTCCTATTTACTTCTAGGTAGCAGTCACTGCGAGCAGCAAAGCTCTCTCCTTCCCTTTGACTTATGCATCTGTAATGGCCTCCTATTTACTCCTAAGTCCCTAAACTGTCCTTTCTGAGGCAGCAGCCGCAACAAGCAACAGAGCTCTGTTCTCCCTTCTGTCGAAGTCTGATAAAGAGATAGAGGCATCAGGCATCACAATACACATCTGTAACAGCTTCATATGTATGGCCCCTAAGTATCCACAATCGCCGCCCTATTATCACAACCATAAAAGTCCCCAAAATGTCATTTCTGGGGCCGCAACCACTGCAAAAAACAGAGGTCTCTTCTCCTGTCAACAAGGATCCAAGTATTATCCCCCAGTCACTGATCTCAAATTCATTGCAGCTGGGGTCCTGACTGGCTATATGAGCCTCTGATTGGCTATATAGGTCCCTGATTCGCCATATGGGTCCCTGATTGACTCTATGGGACTTGGATTGACTATATAAGTCCTTGGTTTCACTCTATGGGTCCCTGACTGGCTATATAGGTCCCTGATTGACTCTTATCGGTCTCTGATTAGCTAGATGGATCCCTGATTGGCTATATGGGTTGCTGATTGATTCTATGTGTCTCTGATTGGCTATATGGGTCCCTGATTGACTCTACATGCCTCTGATTGGCTATATGGGTCCCTGATTGGTTATATAGATCCCTGATGGACGCTATAGGTCTCTGATTAGCTAGATGGATCCCTGATTGGCTGTATGGGTTGCTGATTGGCTATATGGGTCTCTGATTGGCTATATGGGTCCCTAATTGAATCTCTGATGGACTCTATAGATCCCTGGTTGGCTATATGGGTCCCTGATAGGCTATATAGATCCCTGATGGACTCCATAGGTCTCTGATTAGCTAGATGGATCCCTGATTGGCTATATGGGTTTCTGATTGACTCTATGGGTCTCTGATTGGCTATATGGGTCCCTGATTGACTCTACATGCCTCTGATTGGCTATATGGGTCCCTGATTGGTTATATAGATCCCTGATGGACGCTATAGGTCTCTGATTAGCTAGATGGATCCCTGATTGGCTGTATGGGTTGCTGATTGGCTATATGGGTCTCTGATTGTCTATATGGGTCCCTAATTGAATCTCTGATGGACTCTATAGATCCCTGGTTGGCTATATGGGTCCCTGATAGGCTATATAGATCCCTGATGGACTCCATAGGTCTCTGATTAGCTAGATGGATCCCTGATTGGCTATATGGGTTGCTGATTGACTCTATGGGTCTCATATTGGCTATATGGGTCCCTAATTGAATCTCTGATGGACTCTATGGATCCCTGATTGGCTATATGGGTTCCTATTTAAATCTCTGATTGACTCTATGGATCCCTGATCGGCTATATGGGTCCCTGATTGAGACTATGGGTCTCTGATTGACTCTATGGAGCCTTGATTGGCTATATGGGTTGCTGATTGAGTCTATGGGTCTCCAATTGGCTATGTGCATCCCTAATTGAATCTCTGATTGACTCTATGGATCCCTGATTGGCTATATGGGTTCCTAATTGAATCTCTGATTGATTCTATAGATCCCTGATTGGCTATCTAGGTCCCTGATTGACTCTATGGGTCTCTGATTGGCTATATGGGTCCCTAATTGAATCTCTAATTGCCTATATGAATCCCTGATTGACTCTGTGGGTCCCTGATTGGCTACATGGGTTGGTGATTGGGTCTATGGGTCTCTGATTGGCTATTTGAATCCCCGATTGATCGCATAGATCCCAGGCTGGCAATAAGGATATATTGCGGTGCCGCGCAATTGCGAAGTTGCACATCGGAGCGTTCCCGAAATTCCATTAGAAATTTAACTCCATCCATGAGCACAACTTTCCCCATTTCTGTACAATAGTTACATTGGCTTTGCCACTTTTTATCCAATCCGAATATATTGTCCATTTCTCTTTAATTTTCCTCATTGTATCTTCCTTCTTATCCTCAGAGGTTACATTTGCAATAATTTCTGATTATAACAAATAGTTATTCCAATTCACCACATTCCACTTTTTTTTCGTCTCTCCAACCCCAAGCTATTACTGCCTTCCCTGCAAGAATCATAGCTTTGAATAGATCTTGATATTTTACGTTAATCTTATTGTCCCCTAATATCTCCATTAACATTAATTCTATGTTTACTTGGAGTGAAATTCTAAATAATTCCTCTATTTTCCCCATTATTTTTTCCCAAAATGTTTTTACCCTTGGACATTCCCACCACATGTGGGCATACCATCCCTTGCCAACATGTTGAATTTTTATTCCTCATCATATTTGCTAATTGTGCTGATACTTAAGTGGTATCAAACTGCATCAATTTGACAGTGTAGACACACCCCAGGTTTCTCCAACAACGACAGTGATCTAGGATTGATTCCAGACTGATTAATATTATCTTCTTATTCTTATTGATATTAGGACCTTGGAAGAGACCCCCAAAGGTCATCAAGCTGAACCTTCCATTCAGGAAGGAAGACCCAATCAATTGTCATATATATATAGTAGGCATGTCCAATCAATGAAAAAAATGTTTAAATTTCGTTTCTAAAGTAGGGGGCGCTGGCGCTTCGATATAGAAAGTATTTCTGATTTTTTTCATCCACAAATTTCGGATATTTCCGAAAATTTGTAATGATTCTAAATGTTTCTAAAATGGCGGACGTGCATGCGCAATCGCAACACACCGGGCTTGTATGGCAATCTTCCATGTGGAAGAGGATGTTAGCCCCCACCTTTGCATCCATCGTGGATGCTTCTGATTGGCCATGGAGTGGCAGCCATGTTAGGCTGCGCTAAGCTCCCATTCAAGGTAGGTTGCAGAAACAAAAACTTTTTTTTAATATTTTTAAATATATATTTACATTTTTTGGGGAGGGGAATTAACAAAACATTAAGAGACAATTAGAGAATGGGCCAACAATGGTTCGAATTACATTGCTGGTTGCACTGTGAGACAATGTCTCGGAATGCGTATCAAAAAGCGAGAACAATCCGAAATAATTCCGATATACGATTCAAAACTATTTTTTTGACATGTCTAATATATATAGAGAGAGGATCAATTCCAATCTGATTAACGAAGGAATGTGTCATGTATTACAGTAGAGTCTCACTTATCCAAGCTAAACGGGCTGGCAGAAGCTTGGATAAGTGAATATCGTGGATAATAAGGAGGGATTAAGGAAAAGCCTATTAAACATCAAATTAGGTTATGATTTTACAAATGAAGCACCAAAACATCGTGTTAGACAACAAATTTGACCAAAAAAAGTAGTTCAATACGCAGTAATGCTATGTAGTAATTATTGTATTTACGAATTTAGCACCAAAATATCACGATGTATTGAAAACATTGACTGCAAAAATGTGTTGGATAATCCAGAACGTTGGATAAGCGAGTGTTGAATAAGTGAAACTCTACTCTCTCTCTCTCTCTCTCTCTCTCTCTCTCTCTATATATATATATATATATATATATATATATATATATATATATAGATATATCCATCATTGGTGGAAGTCACACTTTCCTGGTTGTGGGTGAACTACAACTCCCAGAAATTAAGCTCAGTTCCCCCCAAACCCCATCCAGTATTCAAATTTGGGTATATTGGTTATGCGTGCCAAGTTTGGTCCAGATCCATCATTGTTTGGGTTCATAGTGTGCTCTTCATGTAGGTGAACTACAACTCCCATAAATCCCTCCAAATACCTCCAGTATTTTTTGCTGGTCATGGGGCTTCTGTGTTCCAAGTGAGTCCAGGTTCATCTTTGGTGGAGTTCAGAGTGCTCTTAGATTGCAGGTGAACTATACATCCCAGGACCTACAACTCCTATAAATCCTGGTGAATTCTCCCCAAACCTCTCCAGTATGTTCAGTTGCTGATCAACTCCTCTGTTTGCTGTCTGCCATAGGAAAGGGTTAAGGGAGAGGCAGTGGGCAGGGTCATGCAAATCGGGAAATAAAGTACTGAGGAATTGGTGGTAGTTAAGGTAAAGGGTAAAGGTTTTCCCCTGACATTATAAATTCCCCATTATAAATGGGTTATATTGCTGTGTGGAAGGGCCTTGAGTCTACACTGCCATATAATCCAGTTAAAATCAGATAATTTGTATTTTATAGGCAGTGTGAAAGAGGCCTAAGTGAGGTCTAACTCTGCCTGTCCCCTGGGCTGAGTGGGTTGCTAGGAGACCAAGTGGGCGGAGCTTAGCCTTCTAAGTGGCAGCAATTGGATAAAAACAATTATTCCTCTCCCTCTAATTAGGACTTTATTTTTCTTCTCTTTTTGTTGTATGAACGTAGAGGCATGGATGAGGGGTTGTGCTGCCAGGTTTAGTGTTTCTGGGATGTGTAGTTTTGTTGTTTTGTCCTAGGCCAAAATTTCATTACCCTTTTATATATATAGATATAGATAGATAGATAGATAGATAGATAGATAGATAGATAGATAGATAGATAGATAGATAGAGAAACAGCCTTCCCTTTATGCCAATGGATGGCTATTATGGATCGGGTTTTTCGAAGAGCCGAAACATCATTACCCTTTTATATATATAGATATAGATAGATAGATAGATAGATAGATAGATAGATAGATAGAGATAGATAGATAGATAGATAGATAGATAGATAAACAGCCTTCCCTTTATGCCAACGGATGGCTATTATGGATCGGCTTTTCCGAGGAGCAGAAACGTCATTACCCTTTTATATATATATAGACTAGCTGTGCCCGGCCACGCGTTGCTGTGGCAAAGTGGTGGTGGTATTGGTTAAAAATTGTTGTGTAATTTTTATTTGACGTTATTTGTATTTTTTAATTAATTTTATTGTAAGTTATCTTTTTATTTATTATATTTTATTATTTTCTTGTATTATTTTTATTATTTAGTGTTTTTAATTATTTTTAGTGTTTTTTATTATTTTTATTGGGTTACTAGGAGACCAAGTGGGCAGATCTTAGCCTTCTAACTGGCAGCAATTGGATAAAAGCAATTATTCCTCTCCCTCTAATTAGGACTTTATTTTTCTTTTCTTTTTGTTGTATCAACCTAGAGGCGTGGATGATGGGTTGTGTTGTCAAATTTCGAGGTTGGGGGGCCTGTAGTTTTGTTGTTTTGTCGGTCGCCGTGATGCCATCACTCTTTTATATATATAGATATATAGATAGATAGATAGATAGATAGATAGATAGATAGATAGATAAAGATAGAGACACAGCCTTCCCTTTATACCAACAAATGGCTATTATGGATTGGCTTTTCCGAAGAGCCGAAACATCATTACCCTTTTATAGATATAGATATAGATATAGATATAGATATAGATATAGATATAGATATAGATAGATAGATAGATAGATAGAGAAACAGCCTTCCCTTTATGCCAACAGATGGCTATTATGGATTGGCTTTTCCGAAGAGCCAAAACGTCATTACCCTTTTATATATATAGATATAGATAGATAGATAGATAGATAGATAGATAGATAGATAGAGAAACAACCTTTCCTTTATGCCAACGATTGGCTATTATGGATCGGCTTTTCCGAAGAGCCGAAACGTCATTACCCTTTTATATATATAGATATAGATAGATAGATAGATAGATAGATAGAGAAACAACCTTTCCTTTATGCCAACGATTGGCTATTATGGATCGGCTTTTCCGAAGAGCCGAAACGTCATTACCCTTTTATATATATAGATATAGATAGATAGATAGATAGATAGATAGATAGATAGTAGGCATGTCCGATCAATTTAAAAAAGTTTCAATTCTCGTTTCTAAAGTAGGGGGCGCTGGCGCTTCGATATAGAAAGTATTTCCGATTTTTTCACCCCAAAATTTTGGATATTTCCAAAAATTCGTAATGATTCTAAATGTTTCTAAAACGGCGGATGCGCGTGCGCAATCCCCCTCAAAAAAAGGAACCTGGGGGGGACTTTTACAGGGCTCTCCCGCCCTCATTTCTTGAGCTATCCTCATCAACCCTAGCCCCCACCTTTGTGTCCATCGTGGAAGCTTCTGATTGGCCGGGGAGCGGCAGCCAGTTAGGCTGCGCTAAGCTCCCATTCTAGGTAGGTTGCAGAAACAAATTTTTTAAAAAATATATTTTTAAATATATATTTTTTAAAAATTGGGGGGGGGGATTAACGAAACATTAAGAGACAATTAGAGAATGGTCCAACAATGGTTCGAATTACATTGCTGGTTGCGCTCTGAGACAATGTCTCGGAATGCGTATCAAAAAGCAAGAACATTCCGAAATAATTCCGATATACGATTCAAAACGATTTTTTGGACATGTCTAATAGATAGATAGAGAAACAGCCTTCCCTTTATGCCAACGGATGGCTATTATAGATCGGGTTTTCCGAAGAGCCGAAACGTCATTACCCTTTTATATATATAGATATAGATAGATAGATAGATAGATAGATAGATAGATAGATAGATAGATAGAGATAGAGAAACAGCCTTCCCTTCATGCCAACGGATGGCTATTATCGATCGGCTTTTCCGAAGAGCTGAAACGTCATTACCCTTTTATATAGATAGATATAGATAGATAGATAGATAGATAGATAGATAGATAGATAGATAGATAGATAGAGAAACAGCCTTCCCTTTATGCCAACGGATGGCTATTATGGATCGGCTTTTCCGAAGAGCGGGATTCCATTACGACGGGAGGAAGGAGATGCCAAAAAAAGGTAGCAACGGAGAAAGTGATGGAAGGAAATGAGATATATATATATATAATATTCCTTTCTCAATATATACAGGCCCCCTCCCCTCCCAGAACTGCACTTCACTGATAAACAGGAAATATCGGGGAAACGGGATTTCGGCATTATTATCTGAGCGCAGCAGAAAATCAAAAATTTCAGTCTAAATCCAAAGAGACGCGGCTCTAAGCCTCCTCCAGCTGATACGGCCGGCCCCAGCCGCGGAGAAGGGTTTTGCGGGATTTTTAGTTTAAGGAAGGAGAGAAAATGATAAAAGAGAGGAGGGGAGCGGGGAAAGCAGGGACGGCGTTTCCCTTTGTTTGCGCATCCGGACACGTCCGTCGCCGTACCGAAACGGGACCGACACGGGTTGGTGGGTTTGCTTTTGTGCCCAATTCAATCGGGTTCCGTTGGGGTCCGGATTCGAATCGCGCCGTAATCACTTTCCAAGCCTCGAGGGGGAAAGTTGTCGAGGGTCGTTGGCCGGCAAGTGTTTCCCTTTAGTTCCGGATGCCGACCTGACAATCGGACGCCTCTTGATTAATATGGAGGCTTGGGAATACGGTGGGAATCTATAGGGGATATATTGCATCCTAACATATTGGGTGATTCCACTTTTGATTGCTATGAGAATACTATAGGGACACTCGGGGATCTATAAGGGATATATTGCATACTAATGTATTGGGCGATTCCTTTTACATTTATGAGAATATTATGGAAACATTCTGGGATCTATAGGGGATATATTGCATCCAAATGTATTGGGTGATTCCAGGATCTATAGGGGATATATTGCATCCGAACGCATCGGATGGTTCCTCTTTAACTCCAATGAGGCTATTATGGGGACATTCCGGGATCTATAGGGGATATATTGCATCCGAACGTATTGGGCGATTCTTTTTACTCCTATGAGAACATTATGGAAACATTCAGGGATCTATAGGGGATATATTGCATCCGAACGTATTGGGCGATTCCTTACACTTATGAGAATATTATGGAAACATTCCAGGATCTATAGGGGATATATTGCATCCTAATGTATTGGGCGATTCCTTTTACACTTATGAGAATATTATGGAAACATTCCGGGATCTATAGGGGATATATTGTATCCGAACGTATTGGGCAATTCCTTTTACACTTATGAGAATATTATAGAAACATTCCGGGATCTATAGGGGATATATTGCATCGAAACGTATTGGGCGATTCCTTTTACACTTATGAGAATATTATGGAAACATTCCAGGATCTATAGGGGATATATTGCATCCTAATGTATTGGGCGATTCCTTTTACTCCTATGAGAATATTATGGAAACATTCCAGGATCTATAGGGGATATATTGCATCCTAATGTATTGAGTGATTCCTTTTACTCCTATGAGAATATTATGGAAACATTCCGGGATCTATAGGGGATATATTGCATTGGAACGTATTGAGCTATTCCTTTTACACTTATGAGAATATTATAGTAACATTCAGGGATCTATAGGTGATATATTGCATCCTAATGTATTGGGCAATTCCTTTTACACTTATGAGAATATTATGGAAACATTCAGGGATCTATAGGGGATATATTGCGTCCTAATGTATCGGGCAATTCCTCTTACTCTGATAAGACTATTATGGGGACGTTCAGGGATCTATAGGGGATATATTGCATCCTAATGTATCAGGTGATTCCACTTTTGATTGCTATGAGAATACTATAGGGACACTTAGGGATCTATAAGATATATATTGCATCCTAACGTATCAGGTGATTCCACTTTTAACTGCTATGAGAATACTATAGGGACACTCAGGGATCTATAGGGGATATATTGCATCCTAACATATTGGGCAATTCCTCTTACTCTGATTATGGGGACGTTCAGGGATCTATAGGGGATATATTGCATCCTAACATATCAGGCGATTCCTCTTTTATGAGAATATGATGGGGACAATAAGCGATCTATAGGGGATATATTGCTTCCTAACGTATCAGGTGAGATCTCTTACTCCTATGATAATATTATGAGGACATTCAGGGATCTATAAGGGATATATTGCATCCTAACCTATTGAGCGATTCCTCTTACTCCTATGAGAACATTATGGGGATATTCAGGGATCTATAGGGGATATATTGCATCCTAACATATCGGGCAATTCCTCTTACTCTGATGAGACCATTATGGGGAAATTCAGGGATCTATAGGGGATATATTGCATCCTAACATATTGGGCGATACTTGTTTAACTCCTATGAGAACATTATGGGGACACTCAGAGATCTATAGGGAATATATGGGTTAATATTATAATAATGCTTATCGCGATTGCAGTGTTGCGCAACTGCGAAGTTGTGCATCAGAGCATTCTCGAAATGGTTCCTATCAGTCCCTCCCTTACACTGCAAATCCCATAGGGCACAGCCATATAATAAAAACCCTTATATTGGACTCACATGAATTACACCCTTTTCTTTCTAGCCTGACTTTCTCAAATGCATAATTTCCAGACAATTAAAGTTTGGACTAAAACCCAGAGCGGATCCTGTTCTTTTTCCCTGACTTTCCCAAATAACTTATTTAGGGACTTAAAGTTTGGACTAAATCCCAGAGCGGATCCTGTTTCGCTCTTGTCTGACTTCCCGAAATAAATTATTTAGTGACTTAAAGTTCGGACTAAAACCCAGAGCAGATCCTTTTCATTCTCACCTGACTTTCTCAAATACTTTATTTCCACCTGTTTAAAGTTCGGACTAAAACCCATAGCTGATCCTTTCCATTCTCACCTGACTTTCTCAAATACTTTATTTCCACCTGTTTACAGTTTGGACTAAAACCCATAGCTGATCCTTTCTATTCTCATCTGACTTTCTCAAATACTTTATTTCCACCTGTTTACAGTTTGGACTAAAACCCATAGCTGATCCTTTCTATTCTCATCTGACTTTCTCAAATACTTTATTTCCACCTGTTCAAAGTTCAGACTAAAACCCAGAGCTGATCCTTTCCATTCTCACCTGACTTTCTCAAATACTTTATTTCCAGCTGTTTAAAGTCAGACTAAAACCCAGAGAGGATACTTTCCATTCTCACTTGACTTTCTCAAATCCTTTTTTCCAGCTGTTTAAAGTCAGACTAAAACCCAGAGAGGATACTTTCCGTCATCTCCTGCCTTTCTCAAATACTTTATTTCCAGCTGCTTAAAGTTCGGACTAAAACCCAGAGAGGATACTTTCCGTCATCTCCTGCCTTTCTCAAATACTTTATTTCCAGCTGCTTAAAGTTCAGACTAAAACCCAGAGAGGACACTTTCCGTCATCTCCTGCCTTTCTCAAATACTTTATTTCCAGCTGCTTAAAGTTCAGACTAAAACCCAGAGAGGATACTTTCCGTCATCTCCTGCCTTTCTCAAATACTTTATTTCCAGCTGCTTAAAGTTCGGACTAAAACCCAGAGAGGATACTTTCCGTCATCTCCTGCCTTTCTCAAATACTTTATTTCCAGCTGCTTAAAGTTCAGACTAAAACCCAGAGAGGATACTTTCCATTCTCACCTGACTTTCTCAAATACTTTATTTCCAGCTGCTTAAAGTTCGGACTAAAACCCAGAGAGGATACTTTCCGTCATCTCCTGCCTTTCTCAAATACTTTATTTCCAGCTGCTTAAAGTTCGGACTAAAACCCAGAGAGGATACTTTCCATTCTCACCTGACTTTCTCAAATACTTTATTTCCAGCTGTTTAAAGTCAGACTGAAACCCAGAGAGGATACTTTCCATTCTCACCTGACTTTCTCAAATACTTTATTTCCAGCTGTTTAAAGTCAGACTAAAACCCAGAGAGGATACTTTCCATTCTCACCTGACTTTCTCAAATACTTTATTTCCAGCTGTTTAAAGTCAGACTAAAACCCAGAGAGGATACTTTCCATTCTCACCTGACTTTCTCAAATACTTTATTTCCAGCTGTTTAAAGTCAGACTAAAACCCAGAGAGGATACTTTCCATTCTCACCTGACTTTCTCAAATACTTTATTTCCACCTGTTCAAAGTTCGGACTAAAACCCAAAGCGGTTTCTCCACCCTCGCAATGTTTTTATTTCTCGCCAGACTTTCTCGAAACCGAATCCCTTCTTCCCAGCGAGCCGATCGGAATCTGCCGATAGCGAGAGATTGTACTTTAATACATTCTGTGCATCTATTTAGCAAAAAAAAAAATTACAGAATAATAAATTAAGCTCTGCTTTTTCGGGGGGAAAGAAAACATCCCAGTCGTCTGCATCCCATTGTTAATTCCAAATATTGTCGCTGGGCCCGATAAGCATCTCCTGCCGCCGCCGAGAAAGACGGAATTTATACGCATGATAATAAGTTGAGCGCCGTTATCGCGGAGAATCTCTCCCGAGGAAACGGAGTTTATTGGATGTCTATTTTCCCCGCTTGCTATAAAACAGCCTTGTTTGTGCATGCCGGGGCCTTTCTATCTCCCCCCCGCCAGCGCCTGTTTATTTTCTCTAAATGTGAGCAGAAGCCACGGGCGGATTTTTGCTAATTTTTTTTTCCTCCCTCCGAAAGCGTCTGCACGATTCGGGTTCTTCTCTTTTTTTATTATTTATCGTCCCGGTGATGCGCCGGCAGCTTTATCCGCCGATAAGTGGATTAGTTGTCGAGCTCAACAAAAAAGGTGTTTGACAACGAGGGAAGCTCCAAAGAACATATTGTTTGTTTCCCGAAGAATGGAGATGTGTTTTGTTTTCTTGTGTCTGCGATTCACAGAGAGACGAGACGCAAATAACCGGGAGAAGAAGGAGCCACGGGAAGGCCCGGCTCCTTGCCGTTCCCTACAAAGCACGAGAATTAACCTCACAAAAATATATACAGACATAGATAGATTATATATATAAAAGGCTAGTGGAATTTCGGCCTAGGACAAAACAACAAAACTACACATCCCAGAAACACTAAACTTGGCAGCACAACCCCTCATCCATGCCTCTATGTTCATACAACAAAAAGAAAAGAAAAAGGAAGTCCTAATTAGAGGGGGAGGAATAATTGTTTGTTTCCAATTGCTGCCAGTTAGAAGGCTAAGCTCCGCCCACTTTTTATTTCGTGTCAAAAGCATTGCATAAATAAATACATTTTAAAATGATGAAAAAAAGGAAATCACAAGCACCTATATAGTTTTAGCCCACTTGGTCTCCAAGCCACCCACTCAGCCCGGGGACAGGCAGAGTTAGGCCTCAGGCCCCTTCCACACTGCCTATAAAATACAGATTATTTGATTTTAACTGGAGTATATGGCAGTGTAGACTCAAGGGCCTTCCACACAGCTATATAACCCATTTATAATGGACTTAATGCCAGGTGAAAACCTTTACCCTTTACCTTAACTACCACCAATTCCTCAATACTTTATTTCCCAGACCACCAGACTTTGCCACAGCAATGCGTGGCCGGGCACAGCTAGTCTATATATATAAAAGGGTAATGAAACTTTGGCCTAGGACAAAACTACAAAACTACACATCCCAGAAACACTAAACTTGGCAGCACAACCCCTCATCCATGCCTCTACGTTCATACAACAAAAAGAAAAGAAAAATTAAGTCCTAATTAGAGGGAGGGGAATAATTGTTTTTATCCAATTGCTGCCAGTTAGAAGGCTAAGCTCCGCCCACTTGGTCTCCTAGCAATCCCACTCAGCGCAGGGGACAGGCAGAGTTAGGCCTCAATTAGGCCTCTTCCACACTGCCTATAAAATACAAATTATCTGATTTTAACTAGATTATATGGCAGTGCAGATTCAAGGCCCTTCGACACAGCTATATAACCCATTTATAATCTTATATTGTCTGCTTTGAACTGGATTATCTTGACTCCACACTGACATATAATCCACTTCAGTGTGGATTTTATACAGCTGTGTAGAAGGGGCCTCATATAATCCAGTTCTAAGCAGATAATATATGATTATAAATATAATATGTAATAATTACTGTGGTATAATAATACAGTATAATATAATCTTGAAGACCAGGACCGTAAATAAAGAGCAACACTCTGAAAGCAGGGGAATTGGAAATTCCAGAAAGGAAGCAATCAGGGCCAGCTAACACCTACCAAAAGTTATTCCCCCAGGGAGGAAGCAGCCAGGCTTTCAAGCTGCATGCCCATTCAGTGGCTCCAAAATGGTGAACAGGATGTTTGGGTGGATGCTGTTGAGATGGTCCAGGAACTTGTTGAGTTCTTCTCCATGGCTCCAAATGGTGAACTGGATGTTTGGGTGGATGCTGTTGAGATGGTCCAGGAACTTGTTGAGTTCTTCTCCATGGCTCCAAATGGTGAATGGGATGTTTGGGTGGATGCTGTCGAGATAGTCCAGGAACTTGTTGAGTTCTTCTCCATGGCTCCAAATGGTGAACAGGATGTTTGGGTGGATGCTGTTGAGATGGTCCAGGAACTTGTTGAGTTCTTCTCCATGGCTCCAAATGGTGAACTGGATGTTTGGGTGGATGCTGTTGAGATGGTCCAGGAACTTGTTGAGTTCTTCTCCATGGCTCCAAATGGTGAATGGGATGTTTGGGTGGATGCTGTCGAGATAGTCCAGGAACTTGTTGAGTTCTTCTCCATGGCTCCAAATGGTGAACTGGATGTTTGGGTGGATGCTGTTGAGATGGTCCAGGAACTTGTTGAGTTCTTCTCCTCCATGGCTCCAAATGGTGAATGGGATGTTTGGGTGGATGCTGTTGAGATGGTCCAGGAACTAGTTGAGTTCTTCTTCTCCATGGCTCCAAATGGTGAATGGGATGTTTGTGTGGATGCTGTTGAGGTGGTCCAGGAACTAGTTGAGTTCTTCTTCTCCATGGCTCCAAATGGTGAACGGGATGTTTGGGTGGATGCTGTTGAGGTGGTCCAGGAACTTGTTGAGTTCTTCTTCTCCATGGCTCCAAATGGTGAACGGGATGTTTGGGTGGATGCTGTTGAGATGGTCCAGGAACTTGTTGAGTTCTCCTTCTCCATGGCTCCAAATTGAGATGGTCCAGGAACTTGTTGAGTTCTTCTCCTCCATGACTCCAAATGGTGAATGGGATGTTTGGGTGGATGCTGTTGAGGTTGTCCAGGAACCTGTTGAGTTCATATTCATAATAATAAATTGTAATATTAATAATAGATGCATAGCTGCTTTGAGTCTCCTTCGGGATGGTTTGTCACCTGCTTTGAACTCTCCAGAATATTCCGTTCTTCTTAAAGACATATAGATATAGGCGATTTGGTTATAGTAGTGTATCAGAATCGGGGCTGTCATGGTTCAAATCCCACAACTTTATTATTATTATTATTATTATTATTATTATTATTGTT
This sequence comes from Anolis carolinensis, assembly GCF_035594765.1. Taxonomy (NCBI): domain Eukaryota; kingdom Metazoa; phylum Chordata; class Lepidosauria; order Squamata; family Anolidae; genus Anolis; species Anolis carolinensis. The sequence continues at coordinate 2,262,250 of NW_026943826.1, read as the reverse complement.
ATTATTATTATTATTTACATCACACTTTAGGTCTCCTGGAGGGGACTCAATGCATTTCAAACTCCCGGGATATTCGGTTATTTTTAATATATAAGAACTGTACTTTTCGAACTACAAATCCCAGTATCGTCATAGTTAGAGTGGAATCATACTGCTATAGTTGAGTACTATGGGAAGTGGAGTTGCAGTTGCTGCTGGGGACCAGCAGGGGGCTCTAGACCAAAACAAATGAAAAAGGCCGGATGGCTCGTATTGTCGATGTTATATAATATATTGGTCCCAATGTATGTCAGTTATTTTGTCAACTTAGTGATGGACTTTATCACACAAGGCTAAGCCAACAGGACAATTCTTCGATTGGGATCGTAATTGTGTTGCGATCAGATCATCTCGTTCCATCAATGGAAGAAGACCATCAACAGATCCAATTCCGTTGTTCTTCTGCCATTTCTTCTTTGCGTGATAATGTCCTTTAGTTGCAATCCCGATATTGTCATGCGGAAAGCAGTCCAAAACAAATGGCAAAGAGATATCCCACAGGGAGCGAACGTAGATAGGAAGTGAGATAGATTGTGTGTATTCGTATTGATAAAATGCAGCATTACGCAATTGCGTAGTGTGCATGCAATGTATTTTTCTCCTGATTTTACTTCTGCATCTTGACGCAATTGCACAATGCCGCATTTCATCAATACGGATACTCGCGATCTGTCTTCCACACAGTCGCATTTTCTTCCTATGTTTGCCCTACCTAGCATTGCATGTATAATATGTTAGGTAGGGTAAATATAGGTCGAAAGTGTGTCTGTGTGGAAGACAGATTGTGGGTATCCGTATCGATAAAATGCGGCATTGCGCAATTGCATCATGGTGCAGAAATGAAAATAGGAGACGAAAACATTGCAAGCATATGATAAATAGCGCATACATAGGTAGAAAGTGCAACTATGTGGGAAACAGTTGGCGGGTATCCATATCGATAAAATGCAGCATTGTGCAATTGCGTCATGGTGCAGAAGTGAAAACAGGAGGAAAATATATTGCATGAATGATATGCTAGGTAAGGCAAGCATAGGTCGAAAATGTGACTGTGTGGAAGACAGATTGTGGGTATTCGTATTGGTAAAACACATCATTGCAAATTGTGTCATAAAACACATCATTGCACAATTGCGTCATAGCGCACTAGCGAAAACCAGGAAAAAATTGCATGAATAATATGCTAGGCAGGGCAAACATAGGTAGAAAATGTGACTGTGTGGAAGACAAATTATGGGTATTTGTATTGGTAAAATGCATCATTGTGCATTGTATCATAAAACGCGTCATTGCACAATTGCATCATAGTGCACTAGTGAAAATAGGAGAAAAAACATTGCATGAATAACATGCTAGGCAGGGCAAACATAGGTAGAAAATGTGAATGTGTGGAAGACAGATCGCAAGTACTCGTATCAATAAAATGCTGTCATTTTGTAATTTCGTCAAGGTGCGGAAGCGATCGTTGTAATAATGGTATATTGTGTAACACAATTGCAATGAGACAACAGACTGATGTGTTAAAGCATTTTATAGCAATATAACAGCAATCTCTTAGACTAGGTAGGACAAACATAAGTCGAAAATGTGACTATGTGGAAGACAGATTGCGGGTATTAGTATTGATAAAACGCATCATTGCGTGATTGCGTCATAGTGCAGAAGTGAAAAACGGAGGAAAAACATTGCATGTGTAAAATGCAAAGTAAAGCAAACATAGGTCAAAAATGAGGCTGTGCGGAAGACAGATCGCAGGTATTCATATCAATAAAATGCGTCATAGAGCAAGATTGAAAACCAGAGAAATAACATTGCATGGATAATATGCTAGGTACGGCAAACATAGGTCAAAAATGTGACTTTATGGAAGACAGATTGCGTGTTTTCGTATTGATAAAATGTGTCATTGCGCAATTGCGTCATAGTGCAGAATTGAAAACTGGACAAAAAAATTGCATGCATGTTAGGTAGGGCAAACATAGGTAGAAAATATGACTTGTGGAAGACGGATCACAGTATTCGTATCAACAAAATGTGTCATTGCACATTTGTGTCATAAAATGCTTCATTGTGTGATTGCGTCATAGTGCATTAGTGGAAACCGGAGAAAAAACACTGTATGCACATTATGCTAGGTAAGAGAAACATAGGTTAAAAATACGACTGTGTTGAAGACAGATTGTGAGTATTCATATCAATAAACGTGTAATTACGCAATTGTGTCATAAAATGCACCATTGTGCAATTGCGTAATAGTGCAGAAGTGAAAACTGGGGAAAAAACATTGCAAGCATAATATGCTAGGTAGGGCAAACATAGGTCGAAAATACGACTTGTGGAAGACAGATCGTGGGTATTCGTATCGATGAAACGTATCATTGTCATAAAACGTGTCATTGCGCAATAGCGTCATAGTACAGAAGTGAAAACGGGAGACCAAACATTGCATGTGTAATATTCTAGGTAGGGCAAACATAGGTCGAAAATACGACTTGTGGAAGACAGATCGTGGTATTCGTATTGATGAAATGTATCATTGTCATAAAACGTGTCATTGCGCAATAGCGTCATAGTGCAGAAGTGAAAACAGGAGACAAAACATTGCATGTGTAATATTCTAGGTTAGGGTAAACATAGGTCGAAAATGTGACTGTGTGGATCATGGGTATCGGCATCCACAGAATTGTGTCGTTGCGCAATTGCGTCAAAGGGCGGGAGCGGTTGTCGCAATAACGGCATATAGTTTTGTCTCTCTGTATGTTTTTGGGGGGTTTCAAACAAAGTGTGGCTTGAACAGAGAGGCGACATTGAGCGGAAGGAAGGAAGGAAGGAAGGAAAAAGAGAGGGAGGGAGGGAGGGAGTAAGGGAAGAAAGAAAAGAGCGAGAGAGCGATAAATAAATAAATAAGGATGCCGTAAAGCCGCCCACCATGTAAAAAGGTCCCCAGCTGGCCGTTTCAAGGCATCTGCACGCAGCCCGAAGGCTCCAGCTGAGAGCTATTTCACTATTTATCTACATGTAATTATTGCTATGAGGTGCAGACATTAACACTGTCAAGAGCAATTTAGTCTGACATTTTTCACTTGCTTCCATACTCGGGTGATTTTTCTCTCCCGCCTCCGCTTCCCGCTCTGCGTTCTCTCTCTCTCTGTATATCCGCCCTTTCTTGCCCCAACGGCTTCGCAATTCATTAAAACGCCGCGATTTCATTCTGTCCGGACGGAGAGAGAAAAAAGGGGGGAGAGATATCCAGCGCTCCCCTCTTTTTTTTTTTTGCCTCCTCCGCCCGACCGTCGCCTTTTGTGCCCCCGGATCGAGGCATTATTTCCACTCGCCGCAAACCGAATTTATCGCTCGCCGCGTTTTTTCAATTGGAACGCCATCTCGGGCATTAACCTTTGCCTCGGAAACACGGCCCGCCGTTTACGAAACCGAGGTTGGAAAAAGTCCCATTTCGGGGGTCTATTCTTTCTTTTTTTTATCAAACCGACGGCGTAACGCAATATTGCCTTACGGTAACTGCAACACCATAGTTGAGTCCTGTGAGCTCGTTCGCTTGTTCGCTCTCCCCCGAAGTGTCGACACTTTGGTGACACTTTGGATTAAAGTCCCCAGGCCAGTACTTGGCCCTTGATTTAATGAGACAGTTATTGTATGTTTCCCTAATAAATATCAATTGCCCCGGCGATACGGCGGCGAAGCAGAGCGTGACAGGCGGTGCAATATGGTTCCTGTACATGGACGATTGGTCGCTTGTAGCCGCCGTGAGCCAGGTGCGGCATCACCGTTTACGGAGGATAAATATACCCAGAGTTGGGAATCCTATGTTTATATCCATCATTTCAATTACAGTAGAGTCTCACTTATCCAACACTCACTTGTCCAACATTCTGGATTATCCAACACATTTTTGTAGTCAATGTTTTCAATACATCGTGATATTTTGGTGCTAAATTCGTAAGTACAGTAATTACTACATAGCATTACTGTGTATTGAACTACTTTTTCTGTCAAATTTGTTGTATAACATGATGTTTTGGTGCTTAATTTGTAAAATCATAACCTAATTTGATGTTTAATAAGCTTTTCCTTAATCCCTCCTTATTATCCAACATATTCGCTTATCCAACATTCTGCCGACCCGTTTATGTTGGATAAGTGAGACTCTACTGTATTTGAATGGTTTCTTAGTGGGTTGTTCTACACGGCCAAGGGATGGTCTAAATGGTCTCTGGGGCCCTGTCCAATGTTATGTTTTGAGGGCCTGAATCCTGTTGATGGATCCAATCTAATGAACCGATTTAAGTATGCACAAGTACTTGCATATTGATATATTTTATATTGTATCTGGATACTTTCATGTTAAGCCTTCTTTGAGTCTCCTTCGGGAAAAATAAAGTGGGTAATAATAATAATAACAATAATAATAATAATAATAATAACAATAACAATAATAATAATAATAATAATATGCTGGATTTCATATCACAAAATCACAAGTCGAACACTTCCCAAGTGTCTAGGACTGTGTGATGTATTTTCGGATGATGCGTGCAGATCCCAGTAGGGTGGCCTTTTGCAGTTGGCAGATCGTAATCCAGCATATCTATCTTGTTTGCTGTGTCATAATAAAATAATAATAATAATAATAATAATAATAATAATAATAATAATAATAATCACGATCTGCCAACTGCAAAAGGCCACCCTACTGGGATCTTTGCGCATCATCCGAAAATACATCTCACAGTGCTAGACACTTGGGAAGTGTTCAACTTGTGATTTTGTGATACGAAATCTAGCATATCTATCTTGTTTGCTGTGTCATAATAAAATAATAATAATAATAATAATAATAATAATAATAATAATAATAATAATAATAATAATTTAACCGTGTCAGAAACGAGTTGAGAACATATTGCAAATCACTTATGGTGTAAAAGAATTGCCCAAGGGACACCTGGATGTGTTACCCTCCTGCTGGAAGGCTTCTCTCATGTCCCCACAAGCTAGAGCTAACAGATGGGAGCTCACCTGACTTGAGAACATACTGGAAGTCACTTCTGGTGTGAGAGAATTGGCTGTCTACAGAGACAGGGACATTGCCAGGATGTGGTACCTTCCTGCTGGAAGGCTTCTCCCATGTCCCCACAAGCTAGAGCTGACAGACAGGAGCTCACCCCGTCTCGCAGATTTGAACTGCCAACCTTCAGGTCAGCAGTTCAGCTGGCACAAGGGTTTAACTCATTGCGCCAGTGTGGCTATAATAATAATACATTCTAATATTAATAATAGATACTTCGCCACTTTTGAGTCTCCTTGCGGAAAAGACTCTGGCAGAAACCAGTGCAGGTGGTCCCGGTGGTGATGGGCACATTGGGTGGCAGGCCAAAAAATCTCAGCCGGCATTTGGAAACAATAGACATTGACAAAATCACGATCTGCCAACTGCAAAAGGCCACCCGACTGGGATCTGCACGCATCATCTGAAAATACATCACACAGTCCTAGACACTTGGGAAGTGTTCGACTTGTGATTTTGTGATATGAAATCCAGCATGTCTATCTTGTTTGCTGTGTCATAATAAAATAATAATAATAATAATAATAATAATAATAATAATAATAATAATAATAATACCTGTCTCTCCATAAGGCATGAGGCAGGAGTTTGAGAGTGTGATGTCTAGTCCACCAAATAATAATAATAATAATAATAATAATAATAATAATAATAATAATAATAATAATACATCACACAGTCCTAGACACTTGGGAAGTGTTCGACTTGTGATTTTGTGATACGAAATCCAGCATATCTATCTTGTTTGCTGTGTCATAAAATAATAATAATAATAATAATAATAATAATAATAATACCTGTCTCTCCATAAGGCATGAAGAAGGAGTTTGAGAGTGTGATGTCTAGTCCACCAAATAATAATAATAATAATAATAATAATAATAATAATAATAATAATAATACATCACACAGTCCTAGACACTTGGGAAGTGTTCGACTTGTGATTTTGTGATATGAAATCCAGCATGTCTATCTTGTTTGCTGTGTCATAATAAAATAATAATAATAATAATAATAATAATAATAATAATAAGGCCTTAATGATTCTATGATCAATCTTTTGATCCATCCATCCATCCATCCATCCATATCCATATATATAAATAATGACAATGTATATTTGTACCACAAAGGTTCTTATTGTGGCTTAATGTATTAGGACCAAACTTGGCCCACTGACTCTTCATTACAAAGTCCATTTTAGACCAATATTTCCGTATTTCTCTCTTATGCCGCAAGTTCGAGAGGCCGAGAACCGCCTTGGCTTAGAGAGCTACTTAGCGGCGGAGACAGCCGCCCGATTCCCGGCGATAGGACTATTTAAAGATAATGATTGCATAAATTTAATTAATGCTCCCTTCATGCCACAAACGGCCGCCCCGTAATTAATGGACTGGGTGCTGCCGAGATTGCATCACCGGAGACACATCCGTCGTCCCCCTGTTTCCCATCCCTCCATCTTCCCCTTTAATGAGAGACAGAAAGCAGATGACAGCAGCGATTTAGACACGGGTTCGAGTGTCAAATGCCTAATTGGGTGCAGCGGGTGATAAAGTGTGTGTGCGCAAATGGGTGCATGGCGGGCCCCTCCCCTCGTGCGACGGGATCAAGCGTCGCTCGTTAATTGACGGAGATTAGGATGCAGATTGGCCTTGGCAGACACCGGACGGGGCGCCGGAGGCCAGGCGAGCCTCTGTGGAAAGTAAGACGGCTGTGCACGGGCAACTCCTCGGGGGAGACGCAGAAGAGCTCGTCGATGTGTCGATGTTCTCGGGGGAGATGCAGAAGAGCTCGTCGATGTGTCGATGTTCTCGGGGGAGATGCAGAAGAGCTCATCGATGTTCTCGGGGGAGATGCAGAAGAGCTCGTCGATGTTCTCGGGGAGATGTAAAAGAGCTCGTCGATGTTCTCGGGGGAGATGCAGAAGAGCTCGTCGATGTGTCGATGTTCTCGGGGGAGATGCAGAAGAGCTCGTCGATGTTCTTAGGGGAGATGCAGAAGAGCTCGTCGATGTTCTTAGGGGAGATGCAGAAGAGCTCGTCGATGTTCTCGGGGGAGATGCAGAAGAGCTCGTCGATGTTCTTAGGGGAGATGCAGAAGAGCTCGTCGATGTTCTTAGGGGAGATGCAGAAGAGCTCGTCGATGTTCTCGGGGGAGATGAAGAAGAGCTCGTCGATGTTCTCGGGGGAGATGCAGAAGAGCTCGTCGATGTGTCGATGTTCTCGGGGGAGATGAAGAAGAGCTCGTCGATGTTCTCGGGGGAGATGCAGAAGAGCTCGTCAATGTGTCGATGTTCTCGGGGGAGATGAAGAAGAGCTCGTCGATGTGTCGATGTTCTCGGCGGAGATGCAGAAGAGCTCGTCGATGTTCTCAGGGGAGATGCAGAAGAGCTCGTCGATGTTCTCGGGGGAGATGAAGAAGAGCTCGTCGATGTTCTCGGGGGAGATGCAGAAGAGCTCGTCGATGTGTCGATGTTCTCGGGGGAGATGCAGAAGAGCTCGTCGATGTTCTCGGGGAGATGTAAAAGAGCTCGTCGATGTTCTCGGGGGAGATGCAGAAGAGCTCGTCGATGTGTCGATGTTCTCGGGGGAGATGCAGAAGAGCTCGTCGATGTGTCGATGTTCTCGGGGGAGATGCAGAAGAGCTCATCGATGTTCTCGGGGGAGATGCAGAAGAGCTCGTCGATGTTCTCGGGGAGATGTAAAAGAGCTCGTCGATGTTCTCGGGGGAGATGCAGAAGAGCTCGTCGATGTGTCGATGTTCTCGGGGGAGATGCAGAAGAGCTCGTCGATGTTCTTAGGGGAGATGCAGAAGAGCTCGTCGATGTTCTTAGGGGAGATGCAGAAGAGCTCGTCGATGTTCTCGGGGGAGATGCAGAAGAGCTCGTCGATGTTCTCGGGGGAGATGAAGAAGAGCTCGTCGATGTTCTCGGGGGAGATGCAGAAGAGCTCGTCGATGTGTCGATGTTCTCGGGGGAGATGCAGAAGAGCTCGTCGATGTTCTCGGGGAGATGTAAAAGAGCTCGTCGATGTTCTCGGGGGAGATGCAGAAGAGCTCGTCGATGTGTCGATGTTCTCGGGGGAGATGCAGAAGAGCTCGTCGATGTTCTTAGGGGAGATGCAGAAGAGCTCGTCGATGTTCTTAGGGGAGATGCAGAAGAGCTCGTCGATGTTCTCGGGGGAGATGCAGAAGAGCTCGTCGATGTTCTCGGGGGAGATGCAGAAGAGCTCGTCGATGTGTCGATGTTCTCGGGGGAGATGCAGAAGAGCTCGTCGATGTGTCGATGTTCTCGGGGGAGATGCAGAAGAGCTCGTCGATGTTCTCGGGGGAGATGCAGAAGAGCTCGTCGATGTGTCGATGTTCTCGGGGGAGATGAAGAAGAGCTCGTCGATGTTCTCGGGGGAGATGCAGAAGAGCTCGTCAATGTGTCGATTTTCTCGGGGGAGATGAAGAAGAGCTCGTCGATGTGTCGATGTTCTCGGCGGAGATGCAGAAGAGCTCGTCGATGTTCTCAGGGGAGATGCAGAAGAGCTCCTCGATGTTCTCGGGGGAGATGAAGAAGAGCTCGTCGATGTTCTCGGGGGAGATGCAGAAGAGCTCGTCGATGTGTCGATGTTCTCGGGGGAGATGCAGAAGAGCTCGTCGATGTTCTTAGGGGAGATGCAGAAGAGCTCGTCGATGTTCTTAGGGGAGATGCAGAAGAGCTCGTCGATGTTCTCGGGGGAGATGCAGAAGAGCTCGTCGATGTTCTCGGGGGAGATGAAGAAGAGCTCGTCGATGTTCTCGGGGGAGATGCAGAAGAGCTCGTCGATGTGTCGATGTTCTCGGGGGAGATGAAGAAGAGCTCGTCGATGTTCTCGGGGGAGATGCAGAAGAGCTCGTCAATGTGTCGATGTTCTCGGGGGAGATGAAGAAGAGCTCGTCGATGTGTCGATGTTCTCGGCGGAGATGCAGAAGAGCTCGTCGATGTTCTCAGGGGAGATGCAGAAGAGCTCGTCGATGTTCTCGGGGGAGATGAAGAAGAGCTCGTCGATGTTCTCAGGGGAGATGCAGAAGAGCTCGTCGATGTTCTCAGGGGAGATGCAGAAGAGCTCGTCGATGTTCTTAGGGGAGATGCAGAAGAGCTCGTCGATGTTCTCGGGGGAGATGCAGAAGAGCTCGTCGATGTTCTCGGGGGAGATGAAGAAGAGCTCGTCGATGTTCTCAGGGGAGATGCAGAAGAGCTCGTCGATGTTCTCGGGGGAGATGCAGAAGAGCTCGTCGATGTTCTCGGGGGAGGTGAAGAAGAGCTCGTCGATGTGTCGATGTTCTCGGGGGAGATGCAGAAGAGCTCGTCAATGTGTCGATGTTCTCGGGGGAGATGAAGAAGAGCTCGTCGATGTGTCGATGTTCTCGGCGGAGATGCAGAAGAGCTCGTCGATGTTCTCAGGGGAGATGAAGAAGAGCTCGTCGATGTGTCGATGTTCTCGGGGGAGATGCAGAAGAGCTCGTCGATGTTCTCGGGGGAGATGAAGAAGAGCTCGTCGATGTTCTCAGGGGAGATGCAGAAGAGCTCGTCGATGTTCTCAGGGGAGATGCAGAAGAGCTCGTCGATGTTCTTAGGGGAGATGCAGAAGAGCTCGTCGATGTTCTTAGGGGAGATGCAGAAGAGCTCGTCGATGTTCTTAGGGGAGATGCAGAAGAGCTCGTCGATGTTCTCGGGGGAGATGCAGAAGAGCTCGTCGATGTTCTCGGGGGAGATGCAGAAGAGCTCGTCGATGTTCTTAGGGGAGATGCAGAAGAGCTCGTCGATGTTCTTAGGGGAGATGCAGAAGAGCTCGTCGATGTTCTCGGGGGAGATGCAGAAGAGCTCGTCGATGTTCTTAGGGGAGATGCAGAAGAGCTCGTCGATGTTCTTAGGGGAGATGCAGAAGAGCTCGTCGATGTTCTTAGGGGAGATGCAGAAGAGCTCGTCGATGTTCTTAGGGGAGATGCAGAAGAGCTCGTCGATGTTCTCAGGGGAGATGCAGAAGAGCTCGTCGATGTTCTCGGGGGAGATGCAGAAGAGCTCGTCGATGTTCTTAGGGGAGATGCAGAAGAGCTCGTCGATGTTCTCGGGGGAGATGCAGAAGAGCTCGTCGATGTTCTCGGGGGAGATGAAGAAGAGCTCGTCGATGTTCCATGCCGTCCACATTTTGCGGATAAATCCCCAGAGTCTGTCCTCACATTATCAGAGTTGTAAAAAGCACTTTACACTTTCTGTATTTATGTTTATCAGACTTGGAAGCATACTCAAGGTTTACAGGCTGACCCCAAGTTCCAAACAAGACAACTCCTGCAGATTGGGATGCAGGTGCATTTTGCAAGTGTAACTCCATCCAATCAGAGGGTTTCGCGAGACCAGTCGCTCTCATTGCAACGCTGTAGGACTGGGATGTGTAGGTCCTGATTTGCCCAAATTTGAATCCAGGTGGGTTTTGAAGGGAATCGGCCTGGACATTTGGGAGTTGTAGGTACTGGGATGTATAGTTCACCTCCAATCAACAAGCACTCTGAACTCCACCAAAGATGGAATTGGGCCAAACTTGGCACACAGAGTCCCCATGACCAGCAAAAAATATTGGAGGTCTTTGGGGAAAATTCACCTTGATTTAGGGGAGTTGTAGTTCACCTACAGCCAGAGAACACTGTGAACCCAAAAACAGATGGATCTGGACTCAACTTGGCACACAGATGTGATATGCCGAAATTTGATAACTGGCAGGGTTTGGGGGGAACGGACCTTCCTTTCTGGGAGTTGTAGTTCACCTACAACTAGAGAAACTGTGACCTCCACCAATGATGGACCTGGACCAAACTTGGCACACAGAACCTCCATGACTAACTCAACCCTTTGGAGGGGATTGAGGGGACTGACTCACCAGAGTGGGAGTTGTAGTTCACCCTACAGCCAGAGAGCACACTCAACCCCATCTATGATACATCCAGAGCAAACTTGCCCAACATAACAAACTTTAACCTCTGATGGACTTTCTGAGGGTTAACCTGGTTTGGTGTGAGTTGTAGTTCACCCACAACCTTATGCATTTGGTACAAGTGAAACATTGACTTTTCCAAATAACCTGGACAACGCCGGGTACCCAAGCGAGTATATCATATAATAATGCTAATACTGATAATACAGTAGAGTCTCACTTATCCAACATAAACGGGCTGGCAGAACGTTGGATAAGCGAATATGTTAGATCATAAGGAGAGATTAAGGAAAAGCCTATTAAACATCAAATTAGGTTATGATTTTACAAATTAAGCACCAAAACATCATGTTAGAAAACAAATTTGACAGAAAAAGTAATTCAATATGTCGTAATGCTATGTAGTAATTACTGTATTTACGAATTTAGCACCAAAATATCACGATGTATTGAAAATATTGACTACAAAAATGCATTGGATAAGCGAATGTTGGATAAGTGAGGCTCTACTGTAATAATATTACTACTAATAATAATAATAATAATAATAATAATAATTTTATTTTTGTACCCCGCCTCCATCTCCTCAAAGGGATTCGGGGCGGTTAACATGGAGCTACAATAAAACGAAATAATAATACAGTAGAGTCTCACTTATCCAACACTCGCTTATCCAATGTTCTGGATTATCCAAGCCATTTTTGTAGTCAATGTTTTCAATGTATCGTGATATTTTGGTGCCAAATTCGTAAATACAGTAATTACAACATAACATTACTGCGTATTGAACTACTTTTTCTGTCAAATGTGTTGTATAACATGATGTTTTGGTGCTTAATTTGTAAAATCATAACCTAATTTAATGTTTAATAGGCTTTTCCTTAATCCTTATAATCAAACATATTCGCTTATCCAACGTTCGTCCGCCCCGTTTATGTTGGATAAGTGAGACTCTACAGTAGTAATTACTGTATTTACAAATTTAGCACCAAAATATCACAATGTATTGAAAACATTGACTACAAAAATCGCTTGGATAATCCAGAACGTTGGATAAGCGAATGTTGGATAAGTGAGGCTCTACTGTAATAATAATAATAATAATAATTATTATTATTATTATTATTATTATTATTGACACAACGACGTTGTATGACACAGCAAACAAGATAGACATGCTGGATTTCGTTTCGCAAAACCACAAGTCGAACACTTCCCAAGTGTCTAGGACTGTGTGAAGTATTTTCGGATGATGCGCGCAGATCCCAGCAAGGTGGCCTTTTGCAGTTGACAGATCGTAATTTTGTCAATGTCTATTGTTTCCAAATGCCGGCTGAGATCTTTTGGCACGGCACCCAATGTGCCCATCACCACGGGGACCACCTGCACTGGTTTCTGCCAGAGTCTTTGAAGTTCAATCTTGAGGTCTTGGTAGCGGCTGAGTTTTTCCTGTTGTTTGTCGTCAATGCGACTGTCACCTGGGATGGCAACATCAATGATCCAAACCTTGTTCTTTTCCACAACTGTGATGTCTGGTGTGTTGTGTTCCAGAACTTTGTCAGTCTGGATTCGGAAGTCCCACAGTATCTTTGCATGCTCATTTTCCAAGACTTTTGCAGGTTTGTGATCCCACCAGTTCTTTCCTGCTGGGAGGTGGTACTTGAGGCATAAGTTCAAATGAATCATTTGTGCCACATAGTTGTGCCTCTGTTTGTAGTCTGTCTGTGCGATTTTCTTACAGCAGCTGAGGATATGATCAATGGTTTCGTCGGTTTCCTCGCACAGTCTGCACTTTGGGTCATCAGCTGATTTTTCGATCTTGGCCTTGATTGCATTTGTTCTGATGGCTTGCTTATTATTATTATTATTATTATTATTATTATTATTATTATTATTATTATTATTATATTTTTGTACCCTGCCTCCATCTCCTCAAAGGGATTTGGGGTGGTTAACATGGAGCTACAATAAAACGAAATAAGAATACATACTTAATACAGTTCATCAGAAGATCAAAACACATCACAATCAAAACACAATTATAGATGATAACAGCAATATCGATATCGAAATATTTAACGCGGCGCTGCGCAACTGCGTCGACATTTCTCTCTTTCTTTCTTTCTTCTCCGCGGTTAACACGGGGCTACAATAAAACAAAGTAAGAATACATACTTAATACAGTTCATCAGAAGATCAAAACACATCACAATCCAAACACAATTATATATGATAACAGCAATATCGATATCGAAATATTTAACGCGGCGCGGCGCAACTGCGTCGACATTTCTCTCCTTCTTTCTTTCTTCTCCGCGGTTAACACGGGGCTACAATAAAACAAAATAAGAATACATACTTAATACAGTTCATCAGAAGATCAAAACACATCACAATCCAAACACAATTATAGATGATAACAGCAATATCGATATCGAAATATTTAACGCGGCGCTGCGCAACTGCGTCGACATTTCTCTCTTTCTTTCTTTCTTCTCCGCGGTTAACACGGGGCTACAATAAAACAAAATAAGAATACATACTTAATACAGTTCATCAGAAGATCAAAACACATCACAATCCAAACACAATTATAGATGATAACAGCAATATCGATATCGAAGTATTTAACGCGGCGCGGCGCAACTGCGTCGACATTTCTCTCCTTCTTTCTTTCTTCTCCGCGGTTAACACGGGGCTACAATAAAACAAAGTAAGAATACATACTTAATACAGTTCATCAGAAGATCAAAACACATCACAATCCAAACACAATTATATATGATAACAGCAATATCGATATCGAAATATTTAACGCGGCGCTGCGCAACTGCGTCGACATTTCTCTCCTTCTTTCTTTCTTTCTTCTCCGTGATTGCGAGATGCGCCGTCAGGCGGACGTTATCGCCCGTATTTCATCTCCCAATGTGGTTCTATATCCCCGGCCAAGAGGGCCCGGAGGCGTTGGCGTAACGGGTGCCTCTTACCCGTCCTTAAGCCGGACTTTTAACCGAGAGCGGGGCCCACTGGATCAGAGGGAACAAGGGGGGCCGATGAGCCAGAGCTTCCCGGCAGATAGGGGGTGAGACCGACTATCAGCCAGCCAAGGAGCTTCGCCCGGGGCTGGGATAGAGGCCGCTCGACAGCGCCCTTTGTACTCTCCGCCGCTCGAGATGCTCTTCGCCTCCATCCCCGGCAGAGGAAGAAAGGCGACAGCGAGAGGCTCAAAGGGCCTCTCCAAATCTTGTTTGGAAGCAATGAACCGGCACCCCGACTCCATTACCGGTCTCCGCAGGGGGTCGCGATAGGAAAGGAAGAGCAGAGAAAGAGGCACATCTCGGCTAGGTGTGTTGGCGAAGGCTTTCGTGGCTTGCTGTGAGCTTTTGGGGCTGTACGGGCATGTTCCAGTAGCATTCTCTCCTGACGTGTCGCCTGCATCTTTAGAGGTTTCTTGGTCAGTGAAGCGAATGGGCTGTGTGTATATATACATATCTACATATATATATAAATTTAATGTGCATATCACTCTATCACTCTATCTCTATATACTTATCTACTTCTATCGCTCTATCACTCTATCACTCTATCTATTCTATCTCTACTTCTCTACTTATCTACTTCTATCACTCTATCACTCTATTGCTCCATCTACTCTATCTACTTCTCTACTTCTCTACTTCTATCGCTCTATCACTCTATCGCTCTATCTACTCTATCTCTACTTCTATACTTAGCTACTTCTATCACTCTATCGCTCTATTTACTTCTCTACTTATCTACCTCTATCGCTCTATCGCTCTATCTACTCTATCTACTTCTCTACTTACCTACTTATCTACTTCTATCGCTCTATCACTCTATCGCTCTAGCTACTTCTCTACTTAACTACCTCTATCGCTCTATCGCTCTGTCTACTCTATCTACTTCTCTACTTATCTACTTCTATCGCTATCGCTCTATCTACTCTATCTATCTACTTCTCTACTTATTTACTTCTATCGCTCTATCACTCTATCGCTCTATCTACTTCTCTACTTATCTACTTCTATCGCTCTATCACTCTATTGCTCTATCTACTTCTCTACTTAGCTACCTCTATCGCTCTATTGCTCTATAGCTCTATCTACTCTATCTACTTCTCTACTTATCTACTTCTATCGCTCTATTGCTCTATCTACTCTATCTACTTCTCTACTTAGCTACCTCTATCACTCTATCGCTCTATCTACTCTATCTACTTCTCTACTTATCTACTTCTATCGCTCTATCACTCTATTGCTCTATCTACTTCTCTACTTAGCTACCTCTATCGCTCTATCGCTCTATAGCTCTATCTACTCTATCTACTTCTCTACTTATCTACTTCTGTCGCTCTATCACTCTATCGCTCTATCTACTCTACTTCTCTACTTATTTACTTCTATCGCTCTATTGCTCTATCTACTCTACTTCTCTACTTAGCTACCTCTATCACTCTATCGCTCTATCTACTCTATCTACTTCTCTACTTAGCTACCTCTATCGCTCTATCTCTCTATCGCTCTATCTACTCTATCATCTTCTCTACTTAGCTACCTCTATCGCTCTATCGCTCTATTGCTCTATCTACTCTATCTACTTCTCTACTTATCTACTTCTATCGCTCTATTGCTCTATCTACTTCTCTACTTAGCTACCTCTATCACTCTATCGCTCTATCTACTCTATCTACTTTACTTAGCTACCTCTATCGCTCTATCACTCTATCGCTCTATCTACTCTATCTACTTCTCTACTTAGCTACCTCTATCGCTCTATCTCTCTATCGCTCTATCTACTCTATCATCTTCTCTACTTAGCTACCTCTATCGCTCTATAGCTCTATTGCTCTATCTACTCTATCTACTTCTCTACTTATCTACTTCTATCGCTCTATTGCTCTATCTACTTCTCTACTTAGCTACCTCTATCACTCTATCGCTCTATCTACTCTATCTACTTTACTTAGCTACCTCTATCGCTCTATCACTCTATCGCTCTATCTACTCTATCTACTTCTCTACTTAGCTACCTCTATCGCTCTATCACTCTATCGCTCTATCTACTCTATCTTCTTCTCTACTTAGCTACCTCTATCGCTCTATCGCTCTATCGCTCTATCTACTCTATCTACTTCTCTACTTATCTACTTCTATTGCTCTATTGCTCTATCTATCTACTTCTCTACTTAGCTACCTCTATCGCTCTATCGCTCTATCTACTCTATCTACTTCTCTACTTAGCTACCTCTATCGCTCTATCACTCTGTCGCTCTATCTACTCTATCTACTTCTCTACTTATTTACTTCTATCGCTCTATTGCTCTATCTACTTCTCTACTTAGCTACCTCTATCACTCTGTCGCTCTATCTACTCTATCTTCTTCTCTACTTAGCTACCTCTATCGCTCTATCACTCTATCGCTCTATCTACTCTATCTTCTTCTCTACTTAGCTACCTCTATCGCTCTATCACTCTATCGCTCTATCTACTCTATCTTCTTCTCTACTTATCTACTTCTATCGCTCTATTGCTCTATCTACTCTATCTACTTCTCTACTTATCTACTTCTATCGCTCTATTGCTCTATCTATCTTCTTCTCTACTTAGCTACCTCTATCGCTCTATCACTCTATCGCTCTATCTACTCTATCTTCTTCTCTACTTAGCTACCTCTACCTCTATCGCTCTATCGCTCTATTGCTCTATCTACTCTATCTACTTCTCTACTTATCTACTTCTATCGCTCTATTGCTCTATCTATCTACTTCTCTACTTAGCTACCTCTATCGCTCTATCGCTCTATTGCTCTATCTATCTACTTCTCTACTTATCTACTTCTATCGCTCTATTGCTCTATCTATCTACTTCTCTACTTAGCTACCTCTATCGCTCTATCACTCTATCGCTCTATCTACTCTATCTTCTTCTCTACTTAGCTACCTCTATTGCTCTATCACTCTATCGCTCTATCTACTCTATCTTCTTCTCTACTTAGCTACCTCTATCGCTCTATCACTCTGTCGCTCTATCTACTCTATCTTCTTCTCTACTTAGCTACCTCTATCGCTCTATCACTCTACCGCTCTATCTACTCTATCTTCTTCTCTACTTAGCTACCTCTATCGCTCTATCGCTCTATCGCTCTATCTACTCTATCTACTTCTCTACTTATCTACTTCTATCGCTCTATTGCTCTATCTATCTTCTTCTCTACTTAGCTACCTCTATCGCTCTATCACTCTATCGCTCTATCTACTCTATCTTCTTCTCTACTTAGCTACCTCTACCTCTATCGCTCTATCGCTCTATTGCTCTATCTACTCTATCTACTTCTCTACTTATCTACTTCTATCGCTCTATTGCTCTATCTACTTCTCTACTTAGTTACCTCTATCGCTCTATCTACTCTATCTACTTCTCTACTTAGCTAACTCTATCGCTCTATCGCTCTATCTACTCTATCTACTTCTCTACTTAGCTACTTCTATCGCTCTATTGCTCTATCTACTCTATCTACTTCTCTACTTAGCTACCTCTATCACTCTATCGCTCTATCTACTCTATCTACTTCTCTACTTAGCTACCTCTATCGCTCTATCTATCGCTCTATCTACTCTATCTTCTTCTCTACTTAGCTACCTCTATCGCTCTTTCACTCTATCGCTCTATCTACTCTATCTTCTTCTCTACTTAGCTACCTCTATCACTCTATCGCTCTATCGCTCTATCTACTCTATCTACTTCTCTACTTATCTACTTCTATCGCTCTATTGCTCTATCTACTCTATCTACTTCTCTACTTAGCTACCTCTATCGCTCTATCACTCTGTCGCTCTATCTACTCTATCTACTTCTCTACTTATCTACTTCTATCGCTCTATCTATCTACTTATCTACTTATCTACTTGTATCGCTCTATCACTATCACTCTATCTATCTATCTACTTCTCTACTTAGCTACCTCTATCAATAATGTTACAAAGTAAACTATCAATAACAATACAAAGTGAACTATCAATAATGTTACAAAGTAAACTATCAATAACAATACAAAGTTAGTGAACTATCAATAATGTTACAAAATAAACTATCAATAACAATACAAAGTAAGTTCACTATCAATAATGTTACAAAGTAAACTATTAATAACAATACAAAGTGAACTATCAATAATGTTACAAAGTAAACTATTAATAACAATACAAAGTGAACTATCAATAATATTACAAAGTAAACTATCAATAACAATAAAAAGTAAGTGAACTATCAATAACGTTACAAAGTCAGTGAACTATCAATAACGTTACAAACTCAGTGAACTATTAATAACATTACAAAGTAAGTGAACTATCAATAATGTTACAAAGTAAACTATCAATAACAATAAAAAGTAAGTGAACTATCAATAACATTACAAAGTCAGTGAACTGTCAATAACGTTACAAAGTAAACTATCATTAATAATATTATTAAGTAATATCAATAACAATACAAAGTAAACTATCCATGATGTTGTAAAGTCGGTGAATTATCAATAATGTTACAAAGTAAGCGAACTATCAATAACATTAAAACCGGAAGCAGGAGTAGTTAAAGAAACGTCTAGTTCAATACCATCTCCCTGAAAACTCCCATTCTCAAGGAAGTTAAAGCTCTTGGGTGCTGAAAATCCCGCCAATCTAATTTTGCGGAAAAGGAGCCGACACCGAGAAGGCCCTGCCTCTCAAGATAGGTTCCCTTCCTATGGGAACATCCCGTAATAATGCTTGTTGGGGGATACTGGGACCCGTAGTCCAAGAAAGAAACTTTTCCCAGTTTGGTTGGGGAAACCGAGGCAGGCCCGGCGTGTGCTTTCCCGACGAGTCTCCCTTATGGAGATGGCATTGAAAAAAGAATCAGACTCTCCGATGATTATGCAGAAGGTATTAAGGCGTCGGGAAGGAGGAGGAGGAGGCCGTTTACTTTGCAGCTGAGCGAGGGATAAATTGGGGTTTAAGGAACTCGGCGCCGAGATTGGAAATATTAAGTGAGGTGCGGAGGGAAACCGTCCCTTGAATATTCTCCGGGGATTAGGGAATGTAGTGCCGGGCGGGAAGGGAAGAATCCCTTTTAATGACACCGAGATCCGCTCTTCGCCGAGGGATTCCGACGAGAGGGTTTCTTTCGGGGGAATCGGAAACGCTCCGGCGCCTCCTGATTATTCCTCCCCCGCCATCTAATTCCAGCCGAGCTTCGGCAAATATTGAGAATACGGCGAGCGGAGAGCGTGCGAGCGGAGCAGAGGTCGAACCGTTGGGGTCCCCACTCAAGGAGATGGCTTTTCGGGGTAAAACCAGAGTCCGGAACCACCGAGACAGAAGGGGCATTTCATCTCTAACCCAACTTCACCCTCCCTCCAGGTGTTTTGGACTTCAACTCCCACAATTCAGCTCCCATCATCTGCCTACCCTTCTATCCAACATCCATCCATCCACCATCCCTCCTTCATCTACTCTACCATCGATCCATCATGTCCATCCAACATCCACATCTCCATCCAACATTCATCTATCCATCCCTCCTTCGTCTACTCTACCATCCATCCATCATCTCTAACCCAACTTCAGCCCCACCACCAGGTGTTTTGGACTTCAACTCCCACAATTCAGCTCCCATCATCTGCCTACTCTACTATCCAACATCCATCCATCCACCCATCCCTCCTTCATCTACTCTACCATCCATCCATCATGTCCATCCAACATCCACATCTCCATCCAACATTCATCTATCCATCCCTCCTTCGTCTACTCTACCATCCATCCATCATCTCTAACCCAACTTCAGCCCTCCCTCCAGGTGTTTTGGACTTCAACTCCCACAATTCAGCTCCCATCATCTGCCTACCCTTCTATCCAACATCCATCCATCCCTCTATCCATCCCTCCTTCATCTACTCTACCATCCATCCATCATCTCTAACCCAACTTCACTCCCACAATTCAACTCCCATAATGTGTCTACTCTTCTATCCAACATCCATCCATCCATCTACTCTACCATCCATCCATCATCTCTAACCCAACTTCACCCTCCCTCCAGGTGTTTTGGACTTCAACTCCCACAATTCAGCTCCCATCATCTGCCTACTCTACTATCCAACATCCATCCATCCACCCATCCCTCCTTCATCTACTCTACCATCCATCCATCATGTCCATCCAACATCCACATCTCCATCCAACATTCATCTATCCATCCCTCCTTCGTCTACTCTACCATCCATCCATCATCTCTAACCCAACTTCAGCCCTCCCTCCAGGTGTTTTGGACTTCAACTCCCACAATTCAGCTCCTATCATCTGCCTACCCTTCTATCCAACATCCATCCATCCATCTATCCATCCCTCCTTCATCTACTCTACCATCCATCCATCATCTCTAACCCAACTTCACTCCCACAATTCAACTCCCATAATGTGTCTACTCTTCTATCCAACATCCATCCATCCATCCATCTACTCTACCATCCATCCATCATCTCTAACCCAGCTTCACCCTCCCTCCAGGTGTTTTGGACTTCAACTCCCACAATTCAGCTCCCATCATCTGCCTACTCTACTATCCAACATCCATCCATCCACCCATCCCTCCTTCATCTACTCTACCATCGATCCATCATGTCCATCCAACATCCACATCTCCATCCAACATTCATCTATCCATCCCTCCTTCATCTACTCTACCATCCATCCATCATCTCTAACCCAACTTCACTCCCACAATTCAACTCCCATAATATGTCTACTCTTCTATCCAACATCCATCCATCCATCCATCTACTCTACCATCCATCCATCATCTCTAACCCAACTTCACCCTCCCTCCAGGTGTTTTGGACTTCAACTCCCACAATTCAGCTCCCATCATCTGCCTACCCTTCTATCCAACATCCATCCATCCATCTATCCATCCCTCCTTCATCTACTCTACCATCCATCCATCATCTCTAACCCAACTTCACTCCCACAATTCAACTCCCATAATGTGTCTACTCTTCTATCCAACATCCATCCATCCATCCATCTACTCTACCATCCATCCATCATCTCTAACCCAACTTCACCCTCCCTCCAGGTGTTTTGGACTTCAACTCCCACAATTCAGCTCCCATCATCTGCCTACTCTACTATCCAACATCCATCCATCCACCCATCCCTCCTTCATCTACTCTACCATCGATCCATCATGTCCATCCAACATCCACATCTCCATCCAACATTCATCTATCCATCCCTCCTTCATCTACTCTACCATCCATCCATCATCTCTAACCCAACTTCACTCCCACAATTCAACTCCCATAATGTGTCTACTCTTCTATCCAACATCCATCCATCCATCCATCTACTCTACCATCCATCCATCATCTCTAACCCAACTTCACCCTCCCTCCAGGTGTTTTGGACTTCAACTCCCACAATTCAGCTCCCATCATCTGCCTACCCTTCTATCCAACATCCATCCATCCATCTATCCATCCCTCCTTCATCTACTCTACCATCCATCCATCATCTCTAACCCAACTTCACTCCCACAATTCAACTCCCATAATGTGTCTACTCTTCTATCCAACATCCATCCATCCATCCATCTACTCTACCATCCATCCATCATCTCTAACCCAACTTCACCCCCCTCCAGGTGTTTTGGACTTCAACTCCCACAATTCAGCTCCCATCATCTGCCTACTCTACTATCCAACATCCATCCATCCATCTATCCATCCCTCCTTCGTCTACTCTACCATCCATCCATCATCTCTAACCCAACTTCACCCTCCCTCCAGGTGTTTTGGACTTCAACTCCCACAATTCAGCTCCCATCATCTGCCTACTCTACTATCCAACATCCATCCATCCACCCATCCCTCCTTCATCTACTCTACCATCGATCCATCATGTCCATCCAACATCCACATCTCCATCCAACATTCATCTATCCATCCCTCCTTCGTCTACTCTACCATCCATCCATCATCTCTAACCCAACTTCAGCCCCACCACCAGGTGTTTGGGACTTCAACTCCCACAATTCAGCTCCCATCATCTGCGTACTCTTCTATCCAACATCCATCCATCCCTCCTTCATCTGAAGTCCCTCCAGTTGTTTTGGACTTCAACTCCCATAATGTGTCTACCCTTCTATCCAACATCCATCCATCCCTCCTTCATCTACTCTACCATTGATGGATGGACACATATGGACCTATATGTCCATCCAACATATATCATGTCCATCCAACATCCATCATCTCCATCCAACATCCATCATCTCCATCCAACATCCATCATCTCCATCCAACATCCATCTATCATCCCTCCTTCATCTACCATCGATCCATCATGTCCATCCAACATCCATCATCTCCATCCAATATCCATCATCTCCATCCAACATCCATCATCTCCATCCAACATCCAACATCTCCATCCAACATCCATCTATCCATCCCTCCTTCATCTACCATCGATCCATCATGTCCATCCAACATCCAGATCTCCATCCAACATCCATCATCTCCATCCATCATTCATCTATCCATCCCTCCTTCGTCCACTCTACCATCCATCCATCATCTCTAACCCAACTTCACCCCCCCTCCAGTTGTTTTGGATGTCAACTCCCACAATTCAGTTCCCATCATCTGCCTACTCTTCTATGCAACATCCATCGCTCCTTCATCTACCCTACCATCCATCCATCATCTCTAACCCAACTTCACCCTCGCTCCAGGTGTTTTGAACTTCAACTCTCACAATTCAGCTCCCATCATCTGCCTGCTCTTCTATCCAACATCCATCCCTCCATCCATCTACTCTACCATCCATCCATCATCTCTAACCCAACTTCACCCTCCCTCCAGGTGTTCTGGACTTCAGCTCCCACAATTCAGCTCCCATAATGTGTCTACCCTTCTATCCAACATCCATCCATCCATCCATCCCTCCTTCATCTACTCTAACCCAACTTCACCCTTCCTCCAGTTGTTTTGAACTTCAACTCCCACAATTCAACTCCCATAATGTGTCTACCCTGCTATCCAACATCCATCCCTCCCTCCTTCATCTACCATCGATGGATGGACACATATGGACATATATGTCCATCCAACATATATCATGTCCATCCAACATCCATCATCTCCATCCAACATCCATCTATCCATCCCTCATCTACTCTACCATCAAGCCATCATGTCCATCCAACATCCATTCTTTCCATCCAACATCCATCCATCCATCCATCCATCCATCCATCCATCCCTCCGTCATCTACTCTACCATCAAGCCATCATGTCCATCCAACATATATCATGTCCATCCAACATCCATCATCTCCATCCAACATCCATCTATCCATCCCTCATCTACTCTACCATCAAGCCATCATGTCCATCCAACATCCATTCTTTCCATCCAACATCCATCCATCCATCCATCCATCCATCCCTCCGTCATCTACTCTACCATCAAGCCATCATGTCCATCCAACATATATCATGTCCATCCAACATCCATCATCTCCATCCAACATCCATCTATCCATCCCTCATCTACTCTACCATCAAGCCATCATGTCCATCCAACATCCATTCTTTCCATCCAACATCCATCCATCCATCCATCCATCCATCCCTCCGTCATCTACTCTACCATCAAGCCATCATGTCCATCCAACATATATCATGTCCATCCAACATCCATCATCTCCATCCAACATCCATCTATCCATCCCTCATCTACTCTACCATCAAGCCATCATGTCCATCCAACATCCATTCTTTCCATCCAACATCCATCCATCCATCCATCCATCCATCCCTCCGTCATCTACTCTACCATCAAGCCATCATGTCCATCCAACATATATCATGTCCATCCAACATCCATCATCTCCATCCAACATCTATCATCTCCATCCAACATCCATCTATCCATCCCTCCTTCATCTACCATTGATCCATCATGTCCATCCAACATCCATCATGTCCATCCAACATCCATCATGTCCATCCAATATCCATCATCTCCATCCAATATCCATCATCTCCATCCAACATCCATCTATCCATCCCTCCTTCATCTACCATTGATCCATCATGTCCATCCAACATCCATCATGTCCATCCAATATCCATCATCTCCATCCAATATCCATCATCTCCATCCAATATCCATCATCTCCATCCAACATCCACCATCTCCATCCAACATCCAGGAGTTGAAGTCCAAAACACCTGGAGGGAGGGCCGAAGTTAGCCCAGGCCCGCTCTAACCCCTTGCCAGGCACCAAGTCATAGCCAAAGCACTCCCAAGATGGAGATGATCTGCACTCCTGAAAGGCTCTTCCCAACAGAAAGGTCTCCTTCATTTTTAGATAGAGCATCCATGCATTCATCCACCATCCTTCATCCATCCACCCCTCCATCTACTCTACCATCCATCCATCATCTCCATCCAACATCCATCCATCCATCTACTCTACCATCCATCCATCTCTTCTTCATCTACTGTACTATCCCTCCATCATCTGTCCACCCTTCCTCCCAACATCCATTCATCTGTCCTTAATCTGGATGGATGTTGGATGGAAAGGTAGATAGATGATGAATAGATGGTAGAGTAGATAAAGGAGGGATGGGTAGTAGAGTAGAAGAGGGATGGATGGGTGGATGGACAGGAAGATAAGATGATGGATGGATGGTAAAGTAGATGAAGTAGAGATGGGTGGATGGATGGATGAGAGAATAGAGAGACAGTGGATGAATGAATGGGTGAATGGTAGCGTAGATAAAGGAGGGTTATATGGGTGGTAGAGTAGATGAGGGAGGGAGGGATGGATGTTGGATGGAAGGGTAGATGATGGATGGATGGTAGAATTGAGAGATGGTAGAGTAGAGAGAGAGCAAGAATGAATGGATGAATGATAGAGTAGATGAGGGATAGGTGGATGTTGGATGGTAGGGTAGCTATATGAGGAATGGTAGAGTTGAGAGATAGTGGATGAATGAATGATAGAGTAGATGAGGGATGGATGGATGGATGGATGTTGGAAGGGTAAATAGATGATGGATAGAGTAGATGAGGAATCAATGGATGTTGGATGGTTGGGTAGTTAGATGATGAGTGAATGGATCGTAGAGTAGATGTGGGATGGATGGATGTTGAAAGACAAGGTATATAGCTAATGGATGGTAGAGTAGATGAGGGATGGGTGGATGGTGAATGATGGGGTAGCTAGATGATGGATGGTAGAGTAGATGTGGGGTAGTTAGATATGTTGAATGGTAGATAGGTAGATATGAGGGACAGGTGTCAATCCTAGATCAATGGGTGGCCGATAGACCAAGCTGGATGTCACCAGGCATCGAAACAGGACAGGTAGAAAGAATCAGACCCGACTTTAGCCAACGGCAGGATGTTGAGGCCCAAAAGGCTAATTTAAGGATCAATGGTTAAGTAGATGATAGGTGGATGGATGGTTGGGTAGAAGATAGGTAGATGAATATTTGAGTAGACAGTATGTCAATGATGGATGGTTGAGTAGATGATAGATGGATGGGTGGGTGGTTGATTAGATTATAGGTGGATAGATCGGTGGATGGAAGATTGAGTAGATGATAGGTGGATGGATGGCTGGGTAGAAGATAGGTAGATGAATGAGTAGATGGTATGTTGATGAATGGATGGTTAAGTAGATGATAGATGGATGGATGGGTGGGTGGTTGATTTTAGGTGGATAGATGGGTGGATGGAAGATTGAGTAGATGATAGGTGGATGGATAGAAGGATCGATGGTTAAGTAGATGATAGGTGGATGGGTGATTGGGTAGAAGATAGGTAGATGAATATTTGAGTAGATGGTATGTCGATGGATGGATGGTTAAGTAGATGATAGATGGATGGATGGGTGGTTGATTAGGTTATAGGTGGATAGATCGGTGGATGGAAGATTGAGTAGATGATCGGTGGATTGAGTATATGATGGGTGGATGGATAGAAGGATCAATGGTTAAGTAGGTGATAGGTGGATGGATGGTTGGGTAGAAGATAGATGAATATTTGAGTAGATGGTATGTCGATGGATGGATGGTTAAGTAGATGATAGATGGATGGGTGGATGGTTGATTAGATTATAGGTGGATAGATCGGTGGATGGAAGATTGAGTAGATGATAGTGGATGGATAGAAGGATCGATGGTTAAGTAGATGATAGGTGGATGGGTGGTTGGATAGAAGATAGGTAGATGAATATTTAAGTAGATGGTATGTCGATGGATGGATGGTTAAGTAGATAGATGGGTGGACGGTTGGATAGAAGATAGGTAGATGAATATTTGAGTAGATGGTATGTCGATGGATGGATGGTTAAGTAGATGATAGATGGGTGGGTGGGTGGTTGATTAGATTATAGGTGGATAGATTGGTGGATGGAAGACTGATTAGATGATAGGTGGGTGGATGGTTGGGTAGAAGATAGGTAGATGAATATTTGAGTAGATGGTATGTCGATGGATGGATGGTTAAGTAGATGATAGATGGGTGGATGGTTGGGTAGAAGATAGGTAGATGAATATTTGAGTAGATGGTATGTCAATGGATGGATGGTTAAGTAGATGATAGATGGGTGGACGGTTGGATAGAAGATAGGTAGATGAATATTTGAGTAGATGGTATGTCGATGGATGGATGGTTAAGTAGATGATAGATGGATGGGTGTTTGGGTAGAAGATAGGTAGATGAATATTTGAGTAGATGGTATGTCGATGGATGGATGGTTAAGTAGATGATAGATGGGTGGACGGTTGGATAGAAGATAGGTAGATGAATATTTGAGTAGATGGTATGTCGATGGATGGATGGTTAAGTAGATGATAGATGGATGGGTGGGTGGTTGATTAGATTATAGGTGGATAGATCGGTGGATGGAAGATTGAGTAGATGATAGGTGGATGGATGGTTGGGTAGAAGATAGGTAGATTTCCTGCTTCTTAGCGGGGGGTTGGACTAGATGGCCCATGAGGTCTCTTCCAACTCTACTATTCTATGATTCTATGATTCTATGAGATGAATATTTGAGTAGATGGTAGGCCGATGGGTGGGTGGTTGGGTAGAAGATAGGTAGATGAATATTTGAGTAGATGGTATGTCAATGGATGGATGGTTGAGTAGATGATAGGTGGATGGGTGGGTGGGTGGTTGATTAGATGATAGGTGGATAGATCGGTGGATGGAAGATTGAGTAGATGATAGGTGGATGGATAGGAGGATCGATGGTTAAGTAGATGATAGGTGGATGGATGGTTGGGTAGAAGGTAGGTAGATGAATATTTGAGTAGATGGTAGGCCGATGGGTGGATGGTTGGGTAGAAGATAAGTAGATAAATCTTTGGGTAGATGGTATGTCAATGGATGGATGGTTGGGTAGATGATAGATGGATGGGTGGATGGTTGATTAGATTATAGGTGAATGGATAGAAGGATCGATGGTTAAGTAGATGATAGGTGGATGGATGGTTGGGTAGAAGATAGGTAGATGAACATTTGAGTAGATGGTATGTCGATGGATGGATGGTTGAGTAGATGATAGATGGGTGGGTGGGTGGTTGATTAGATTATAGGTGGATGGATAGAAGGATCGATGGTTAAGTAGATGATAGGTGGATGGATGGTTGGGTAGAAGATAGGTAGATGAATATTTGAGTAGATGGTATGTCGATGGATGGATGGTTGAGTAGATGATAGATGGGTGGACGGTTGGATAGAAGATAGGTAGATGAATATTTGAGTAGATGGTATGTCGATGGATGGATGGTTGATGGGTGGTTGATTAGATGGGTGGTTGATTAGATTATAGGTGGTTAGATCGGTGGATGGAAGACTGATTAGATGATAGGTGGATGGATGGTTGGGTAGAAGATAGGTAGATAAATATTTGGGTAGATGGTATGTCGATGGATGGATGGTTGAGTAGATGATAGATGGGTGGGTGGGTGGTTGATTGGATTATAGGTGGATAGATTGGTGGATAGAAGATTGAGTAGACGATGGGTGGATGGATGGTTGGGTAGAAGATAGGTAGATGAATATTTGAGTAGATGGTATGTCGATGGATGGATGGTTGAGTAGATGATAGATGGGTGGACGGTTGGATAGAAGATAGGTAGATGAATATTTGAGTAGATGGTATGTCGATGGATGGATGGTTGATGGGTGGTTGATTAGATGGGTGGTTGATTAGATTATAGGTGGTTAGATCGGTGGATGGAAGACTGATTAGATGATAGGTGGATGGATGGTTGGGTAGAAGATAGGTAGATAAATATTTGGGTAGATGGTATGTCGATGGATGGATGGTTGAGTAGATGATAGATGGGTGGGTGGGTGGTTGATTGGATTATAGGTGGATAGATTGGTGGATAGAAGATTGAGTAGACGATGGGTGGATGGATGGTTGGGTAGAAGATAGGTAGATGAATATTTGAGTAGATGGTATGTCGATGGATGGATGGTTGAGTAGATGATAGATGGGTGGACGGTTGGATAGAAGATAGGTAGATGAATATTTGAGTAGATGGTGCTTTCGCTGTGCCGAATGAGGCCAGACTAGATGGCCTTTGGGTTCTCCTCCATCCGATGTGCGTGCAGGACCCCGGTGGCTCTCAGCCTGCCTCTTTCTCCGAGAGAGACCCACCTGCCCCCCGCCGGCCCCAACCTCCAGACCTAAAAATAAAGCTATCGATGGCCGAGATTGGTTCTCCTAATTGGGCGCGGCATTCCGAAGCCGCCTGCGTTTATCGTAAAGGGCACACATTTCCCGGCTTGAGCTTCCACGGACATCAGCCCCGAGGGCAGGCTCAGAATCGGAGAGAATTAATTACATTTCTTCTTTTTGAAAAAAAGGAGAGAGAGGAGACGGGGGGAATCTGCCCTTCTTTTTGCAGCATGAGAGGGAGCGATGAAATCCCAGAGGGGAGAATGTGATGGGGTTGGAAAATAAAATAAAACAGAGGAGGGGAGTCGGCCGTCTGCTTCTTCGCCGTCGTCTTCTCCTCATTTAAGGCCATCGGAGCCAAAGAGATTTGGTTCGGTTCCGGCTCCTCTGGAGAGATACGTAGGAGCAGAAAAGTCAACCGGTTCAAGAATATTGATGCAAAACAGTGCAAACTTCCTCGCACTAAGCTAAAAACCCAATGCCTGAAGGATCGGGAGAGTGAAATGACTGGCAGTGTGCAAACGTGCAAGTCGAGTGCAAACAAAGTGTCTTGGCCCCATTTGAGGAGGCCACCCCTGGCAGTGAGACCAGGGAGAAGCCTGTTGGCAGAAACCCGGGCAAGTGATCCAGGGAATACATTATTATTATTTTATTATGACACAGCAAACAAGATAGACATGCTGGATTTCGTATCACAAAATCACAAGTCAAACACTTCCCAAGTGTCTAGGACTGTGTGATGTATTTTCGGATGATGCGTGCAGATCCCAGCAGGGTGGCCTTTTGCAGTTGGCAGATCGTGATTTTGTCAATGTCTATTCTTTCCAAATGCCGGCTGAGATCTTTTGGCACGGCACCCAGTGTGCCCATCACCACGGGACCCCCTGCCCTGGTTTCTGCCAGAGTCTTTGCAGTTCAATCTTGAGGTCCTGATAGCGGCTGAGTTTTTCCTGTTGTTTTTCAGAGGATGGGTTTGGGCTGTAGAGATGCTGATTCCTTCCAATGCGAGAGGTCCCATTCATCAAAGGTGCAGGGTGGTGAAATTGGTTCTTCCCCCAAGGGCAAGGAGAGGTGATTTCCCCCACCTGAATAGAAGTATTGTGTTGTAACGTCCAGGTAAAGTCCAACAATATAGGTGAAACTGGGAACTTGATGAGGAAGTTCCCAGCTTAGTTTCTATACAATAGTGTGGGAGGCAAGACATCTTTGGGTTCAGGAACACGGGGAATGGGGATCTCAGGAGCATAAAACATTAGGTTGACACAACATATAGGCAAAATAGGAGCACATAGGAAAACACATGGAGTGTTTGGGGCAAATTATATACATGAGAGACATAGTTTTCCAAAGTACCTTTAACAAGCCAGGCTCCCCAGTAAGTCATTGGGTTAGTGCTCCGGCAGGCGCCAGAGAGAGAAAAAAGAGGAAAAAAAGGAGACTTCAGTGAGTGGGGACCTGGCCCAGGTAAACTAGACATCCCAAGGACCCAGAGCTGGTTTTCTCATGTAACACGTGGAAGGGAGTGGTGTGCAATAAGGGCATGGGTTGATGTGCAAAAAGTGATATGCAATAAAGGCGTGCAATGAGTTCACCAGTCAACGTGCACAGGTTCACATTCATAATCACTCCTTATTTTTCATTTATTTTGCTCAATAAGTCAACAAATAAGCATTGGTTTGATGTCACTGAAATAGAGTAGTATTGCTGCTTCAAAGCCTGGCCGCCTTCGACCAAGGCTAATCTTTTGTTGGTTTGGTTGAATTGCACCGAATAGCCTTGCAATGGTCACTCCTTGGAAAATGATTGGTTTTGTGGCCAAATTTGGCGTGATTTGGCCCTGTGGTTTTGTTGTTAACTTGGTCCTAATTGTACACATTACATTTATCTATATATATAAAAGAGTGATGGCATCACGGCGACCCACAAAACAACAAAACTACAGGCCCCCCAACCTCGAAATTTGACAACACAACCCATCATCCACACCTCTAGGTTGATGCAACAAAAAGAAAAGAAAAATAAAGTCCTAATTAGAGAGAGAGGAATTTTATCCAATTGCTGCCAGTTAGAAGGCTAAGCTCCTCCAACTTGGTCTCCTAGCAACCCAATAAAAAATAATTAAAAACACTAAAAAATTAATACAATAAAATACTATAATAACAGAAAATAACTAAAACTAATACAAGAAAATAAAATATAATAAAAAGATAACTTACAATAAAATTTATTAAAAAAATATACAAATAACGTCAAATAAAAATTACACAATTTTTAACCAATACCACCACCACTTTGCCACAGCAACGAGTGGCCGGGCACAGCTAGTGTATGTATGTGTGTGTGTGTGTGTGTGTGTGTGTGTGTGTGTGTGTATATATATATATTGCTGTTTTTGTCTTTTTATATTGTGAATTATGTTTATAGGGCTGTTGTATGTTTTCCGGGCTGTATGGCCATGTTCCAGAAGCATTCTCTCCTGACGTTTCGCCCACATCTATGGCAGGCATCCTCAGAGGTTGTGAGGTATGGAGAAACTAAGCAAGGAAGGTTTATATATATCTGTGGAAAGTCCAGAGTGAGAGAAGAACCCTTTGTCAGTTGGAGGCCAGTGTGAATGTTGTAGTTAATCACCTTAATGAGCATTGAAAAGCTTCATCCTGCCTGGGGGCATCCTTTGTTCAGAGTCATTAGCTGCCCCTGGAACTCCTCTGTTTTCAGAGTGTTGCTTCTTATTTATTTACTGTTCTGATTTTTGAGTTTTTTTTAATACTGGTAGCCAGATGTTGTTCATTTTCATGGTTTCCGTTGAAGTTGTCCACATGCTTGTGAATTTCAATGGCTTCTCTGTGTAGTCTGACATGATAGGGTTTGTGTTTGTTTGTTGTGGTCGACTGTGTTGTTGGGCTTTTGCCCCATGTAAGCTGCCCCAAGTGGTGGTGGGGTATAAATAAAGTGTTGTTATTATTATTATTATTATTATTATTATTATTATTATTATTAGTTTAAGCGGCAAGTAGGAAGTGTATTGTGGGGATGGTGTGGCGTGAAAAACAAGTGTGCAAAACAAGCTTGATTGTGAGCAAAAGGTTTGCCAGTTGGTGGCATGGGAAAAGTTCATTCAGGGAGAGTATTCAAAAAGTGCATGACGATAGTGTGTTGTTTCTATTGTTTTTATTGTTATTTTAAAGCTACAGTAGAGTCTCACTTATCCAACACTTGCTTATCCAACATTCTGGATCATCCAACGCATTTTTGGAGTCAATGTTTTCAATATATCGTGATATTTTGGTGCTAAATTCATAAATACAGTAATTACTACATAGCATTACTGCGTATTGAACTACTTTTTCTGCCAAATTTGTTGTCTAACATGATGTTTTGGTGCTTCATTTGTAAAATCATAACCTAATTTGATGTTTAATAGGCTTTTCCTTAATGCCTCCTTATTATCCAACATATTCGCTTATCCAACATTCTGCCGGCCCGTTTATGTTGGATAAGTGAGACTCTACTGTAATTGTATTGTTTTAATCTATTACTGTAAACCGCTCTGAGCCAAACTGGGAGTAGTGGTATACAAGTCTAATAAATAAAAATAAAATAAAATAAAGTAAAAAAATAAAAAGTGCACCAATTCCTAATAAATAATTTTAGACAACGAGAAGAAATTGGACAAAAATGATGATATTTTATTTACATACAGTAGAGTCTCACTTATCCAACATAAACGGGCTGGCAGAATGTTGGATAAGCGAATATGTTGGATAATAAGGAGGCATTAAGGAAAAGTCTATTAAACATCAAATTAGGTTATGATTTTACAAATGAAGCACCAAAACATCATGTTACAAAACAAATTTGACAGAAAAAGTAGTTCATGACACATTAATGCTATGTAGTAATTACTGTATTTATGAATTTAGCACCAAAATATCACGATATATTGAAAACATTGACTACAAAAATGCGTTGGATAATCCAGAACGTTGGATAAGCGAGTGTTGGATAAGTGAGACTCTACTGTATTGTGCTACAGCCACTAGGATGACCTTTGCGAAAATGTGGAAACTGGAGGATATCCCGAAAAAAAAGACAAGTTAGAATGAAATACAAAATATGGACAAACTTACGTTCCTTTTGAAAGAGACGAGAGGAAATGTTGCTAGAAGGACAAACTGGAAGAATATCTTAAGAAATGATTTGAAATATGTGCACACTCACACTTTTGTGGCAACCAAAAGTGTGAGTCTGGGGCAACAATGCGCAATGCAAAATAAGTGCGCCACCTGGTGGCCCAAAGTGCAATGGCTCGTTTTCCAGTGAGTCCTGAAATATGAAAAATCGCAAAATGCCAATCATCCTGATGGACAGGAGGGCAGATTTCCTGCCCGATTAAGAAAATATACTTATCGGAAGCAGAGGGGTGATCGATTTTGAATGAGGCGCTGCGATGCTCTGAGAAAAAACGCATTACGGGCAAGGAGGAAGGTCATGTGGCGTCGCCCAGGCCTTCCTGGCCAAAGTTGTTTTTATTGTTGTTTTGTCGTTTTATCCCACTCCCCTCCTTGTACATACACTTTATACAACAAACTACAGAAGTTACATTTGAAATCTCAGTCTCAATCTTCATTTTTCCACTCCACATCTTAGTACGTTCTCTAAACTGGTTCCCACCTCCCCTTGATTATTGCAACCTTTTCAATTTTATCTCTGTTATTCCATTTGCAATTTGTGATTTCTACATTTAACATCTCTATATATAACTAGCTGTGCCCAGCCACGCGTTGCTGTGGCAAAGTGGTGGTTGTATTGGTTAAAAATTGTTGTGTAATTTTTATTTGACATTATTTGTATTCTTAAATTAATTTTATTGTAAGTTATCTTTTTGTTATTATGGTATTTTATTGTATTAATTTTTTTAGTGTTTTTTATTATTTTTATTGGGTTGCTAGGAGACCAAGTTGGAGGAGCTTAGCCTTCTAACTGGCAGCAATTGGATAAAAGCAATTATTCCTCTCTCTCTAATTAGGACTTTATTTTTTTTTTCTTTTTTGTTGTATCAACCTAGAGCCGTGGATGATGGGTTGTGTCGTCAAATTTCGAGGTTGGGGGGCCTGTAGTTTTGTTGTTTTGTGGGTCGCCGTGATGCCATCACTCTTTTATATATATAGAAGAGTGATGGAATCCCGGCGACCGACAAAACAACAAAACTAAAGGCCCCCCAACCTTGAAAATTGACAGCACAACCGCTCATCCATGCCTCTAGGTTGGTACAAGAAAAAGAAAAGAAAAATAAAGTCCTAATTAGACAGAGAGGAATTTTATCCAATTGCTGCCAGTTAGAAGGCTAAGCTCCTCCAACTTGGTCTCCTAGCAACCCTCTAGGTTGGTACAAGAAAAAGAAAAGAAAAATAAAGTCCTAATTAGAGGGAGAGGAATAATTGCTTTTGTCCAATTGCTGCCAGTTAGAAGGCTAAGCTCTGCCCACTTGGTCTCCTACCAACCCGCTCAGCCCAGGGGACAGGCAGAGTTAGGCCTCACTTAGGCCTCTTCCACACTGCCTATAAAATACATAGACCCCCTCTACCCTCACCACTTTCACAGTACACAAACAACCAAATGCATACTAAACATAAAGACAACCATACAACAGACATTCAATACCACCACTACCTCAACAATTTCTCACCAACACCACCAGACAACGCCACAGCAACGCGTGGCCGGGCACAGCAAGTATCAACTATATACTTATACCAATTCGTCAGAGTCCATTTTGTTTTATCTTTCCAACCCCTCACTAAAACAATTTGTGCACATGCTATTCATTTGTCAACCATTTTTTCTTTTTGTATATCCTTGCATGTAGTACATTTCTATTAACTATTACTATTTGTAGATTTCGCATTCTATTGATTTCTCCTTCAATCCTTCTCCAGTATTCTTGCACCCGATCACACTCCCATATCATGTGATTAAACAAACCGCTTTGTTCACAACCGTGCCAACACCTATCTTTCATCCCTGGTTAAAAAAAAACGTGAAAGTTGTGCAGGAGTTCTGTACCATTTTTGTAACATTTTCCTTCTTGCTTCCCTTAATACACTGTACTTTTCTTTTGCTATATTACTTATTTCCCTTTGTATAGCTTCCCTCTCAATTTCCATGTCCATTCTCCATGTTTGGAAAATTTCCTCTATTATTTCTTCTTTTACCATTATAATTTGTTCGTACAGATCTCCTGCCACCTTCTTTTCCCCTCTCAAACATTTCCTTGTTGATGTGGGATTTGTGTATTGATAGTGTTTAAATGAAATTTGTGTCTTGCAAGTGTTGCATACTGATTGCATCATCCAGAGTGTAACATAGTCTGGAAAGAGTTAATTGCTGAGAAGCTGTGTTGACCTTGATGTGTGGCTGGAACTGGGGAGTATCCAGACACAAGTGTGTATGCTTTACTGATTATTACATCAGTTCTGTTCTGTCTGCCTAGAGTGAGAGCCCTGTGTCTATTGTCTGCAAGTCTGTTTGTCTTGATTATTACTAAAGTCAGTAAAACTTTGTATATAGTTTTACCAACGTCTCTGATGTCTCTTCGTTCTGCGTTCCACTGATTCCATCCAACTACTGCTGCGCTGCAATTACTCTGACATTCCTAATCACCTTCTCAAATGGACTGTCCTGTTCTCTAATTTTTTTTCCTCAGTCTAAAAATTTCCTGTCTTATAGCCCAGCTTTGAATCCAATTCCCTGATCCTATCCAATTCTGAATTTCTTTTTGTTCTACAGGGTCTCCATCTACTGTAATCCTCCACTAACCTTTTCCCTCTACTTTCAATTGATCTCAATGTTCTGCCTATAATTTCGTTATTATTGTAATTAATTTGCCATATTTATTTATTTATTTATTTATTTGCAGTATTTATATCCCGCCCTTCTTTCTCACCCCGAAGGGGACTCAGGGCGGATTACAATGAATACATATATGGCAAACATTCAATGCCAACAGACAAACAACATACATTAGACAGACTCAGAGGCATTTTTTTGACATTTTTTTCCAGCTTCACGATTCCGGCCACAGGGGGAGCTGTTGCTTCACCGTCCAGTAGTGGCTGTACTTCCTCATTCCTTTTCCTCGTGTTTTTGCTGGCAGTTTTATGGTGTTGTAAATTAGCCTCCCGCATAAAGCGTCCCTAAATTTCCCTAATTGACAGGTGCAACTGTCTTTCGGGGCTGCTAGGTCAACAGCAAGCCAGGTTATTTAATGGTCGGGGGCTTAACCCGACCCGGGCTTCGAACTCATGACCTCTCGGTCAGTAGTGATTTATTGCAGCTGGTTACTAGCCAGCTGCGCCACAGCCCGGCCCATATAGTTGCCATCTTATTCTCATTGCCTGGACTTTGCTTCTTCTTTCTTTTTTAGGTGATGAGCATCCTGAGCAACCCCAGCGGGGTCCCGCCTCAGCCCCAGGCCGACTTCTCCATCTCCCCGCTCCACGGCAGCCTGGAGACGGCCAACTCCATCTCGGCCAGCTGCAGCCAGAGGAGCGACTCCATCAAGTCCGTGGACAGCCTCCCCACTTCCCAGTCCTACTGCCCTCCCACCTACACCACCACCGGATACAGCATGGACCCCGTGGCCGGATACCAGTACGGGCAGTACGGGCAGAGTAAGTATCCCATCCCATTGAGAAGCAAGAGGTGGGGAAGGCTGGGGGGGCCCAAGTCAAGGGAGCCGTGAATCCTCCCCAGGCATTAATGTGGAAATCCTTCCCACAGCCAGGGGCGGCTCAAGCGGTAAGCGAACTACGCATTTGCGGAAGGCGCCATCCTCTAGGGGGCGCAGTTGAGGCACATCCAGGCGCCCAGATTCCAGCTGCAAAAAAGAGGGAGGGAAACGCCGCTTCTTTCCTCCCCAAAGTGCTGCAAGGAAGGAGGCCGGGGGGCTCGAGGAAGAGAGAAGCGGCAAGTGATTGGTTTGGGGAAGGGCCGCCAAAAAGTCTGCTTGCTTACACTTGAAAATTACCTAGGGCCGGCTCTGCCCACAGCCCACATGATTTCTGAGAACTTTCCAAAAAGAAACCTTCAGCCCATAGCAGATGCACCGCCATACTGGCATGTCCCAATCTGGGAGAGAGTAGGTCTATAAATAAAGTGGTGGGTGGTTGGGTAGCTGATGAAGGGATAGTTGAATAGATGATAGGTGGATGGGTGGATGGTTGAGTAGATGATAGATAATTGGATGGTTTAGATCATAGGTGAATAGGTGGATGGATAGATGGTTGAATAGATGATTGGTAGATGATAGATGGATGGATAGATGGTTGAATAGAGGATAGGTGGATGATGGATGGATGGTTGAATAGATGATTGGTAGATGAATGGATGGATGGTTGAGTAGATGATTGGTGAATTGATGGATAGATGGTTGAGTAGATGATGAGTGGAGGGATTGATGTTTGGATGGATGGATTGATGGTTGAGTAGATGATTGGTGAATTGATGGTTGAGTAGATAATGAGTGGAGGGATGGATGTTTGGATGGATGGATAGATGATGAGTGGAGAGATGGATGTTTGGATGTTTGGATGGATGGTTGAGTAGATGATAGGTGGATGATGGATGGATGGTTGAATAGATGATTGGTAGATGAATGGATGGATGGTTGAGTAGATGATTGGTGAATTGATGGATAGATGGTTGAGTAGATGATGAGTGGAGGGATTGATGTTTGGATGGATGGATTGATGGTTAAGTAGATGATTGGTGAATTGATGGTTGAGTAGATAATGAGTGGAGGGATGGATGTTTGGATGGATGGATAGATGATGAGTGGAGGGATGGATGTTTGGATGGATGGTTGAGTAGATGATAGGTGGATGATGGATGGATGGTTGAATAGATGATTGGTAGATGAATGGATGGATGGTTGAGTAGATGATAAGTGGAGGGATGGATGTTTGGATGGATGGATTGATGGTTGAGTAGATGATTGGTGAATTGATGGTTGAGTAGATAATGAGTGGAGGGATGGATGTTTGGATGGATGGATAGATGATGAGTGGAGAGATGGATGTTTGGATGTTTGGATGGATGGTTGAGTAGATGATTGGTAAATTGATGGATAGATGGTTGAGTAGATAATGAGTGGAGAGATGGATGTTTGGATAGTTGAGTAGATGATAGGTGGCTGATGGATGAATGGTTGAATAGATGATTGGTAGATGAATGGATGGATGGTTGAGTAGATGATGAGTGGAGGGAGGGATGTTTGGATGGATGGATGGATGGATAGTGGAGTAGATGATTGGTGAATTGATGGATAGATGGTTGAGTAGATCATGAGTGGAGAGACGGATGTTTGGATGGATGGTTGAGTAGGTGATTGGTGAATTGATGGATAGATGGTTGAGTAGATAATGAGAGGAGAGATGGATGTTTGGATGGATGGATGGTTGAGTAGATGATTGATGGGTGGATGGATCCCAGGACACAACCCAGTGGCGCTTATTTTGAGATTTTCTCTCTAGTCATTGATGTCTCTTTGAATGTAGTTTTCCAACCAATTATTGATGGCATTTCCATCGATTTTACATCAAATCAACTCAATTCATCTATCAATTCCACACTAGGATTGGTGTCATCCCTGCCCCGGGTTTTAGTCCAGACTTGAGGGTCCTAACTTGAGGGTCACCAGCCACAGCTGAACTTAGTGGAGATCGATTCCGAGTAATGTGTTATTTGCGTGACTTCCAAGCACCAAAATGTGACTCAACCGAGTCTCCCGCTCAAGAGATCAGTCCTTGGTGAAGGAGTCACACATTCCTGAGAATCAAGGCCTTTAATTCAAGGAGGAACTTTGGTTTCGGTCAAAATCGCACAGGAAATGGGGTGCGCAAAGGGGCGAGAGGGTGAACCATTGCAAGCCCAAGGCAAGGAGGCCCAAGTCCTTTGGTCATTTCTTCTGAACTTCCAAGTTTACCGGGGTCACCGAGACACTTTCGAGGGGGGGGGGGGGGTCGGCTCCGTTATCGAGTTTACGGGGTCACCAACATTCATTTCCATCGGGGTCGGTCCACCGAGTCGACCTTGGTGGCTGAAATCCATTCCCGAAACGAGCTGGAAGGGTCAGCGGCCCTCCGGGTTTGACCGGATCACCGAAACTTGAGCCAAATCTCCACCAGGACGAAGAGAGGGTTCAAGGATTAGCTACGAACGAACCAGACTCAACCCCAAAGTATATCAAGGTAGATATCACAGAAGACTGTCACCTGGGATGGCGACATCAATGATCCAAACCTTTTTCTTTTCCACCACTGTGATGTCTGGTGCGTTGTGTTCCAGAACTTTGTCAGTCTGGATTCGGAAGTCCCACAGTATCTTTGCGTGCTCATTTTCCACAACCTTTGCTGGTTTGTGATCCCACCAGTTCTTTGCTGCTGGGAGGTGGGACTTGAGGCATAAGTTCCAATGAATCATTTGGGCCACATAGTTGTGCCTCTGTTTGTAGTCTGTCTGTGCAGTTTTCTTACAGCAGCTGAGGATATGATCTATGGTTTTGTCGGTTTCCTTGCACAGTCTGCATTTTGGGTCATCAGCTGATTTTTCGATCTTGGCCTGAATGGCCTTTGTCCTGATGTCTTGCTCCTGGGCTGCAAGGATCAGGCCTTCTGTCTCCTTCTTCAGGGTCCCATTCGTGAGCCAGAGCCAGGTCTTCTCTTTATCAGCTTTT
Organism: Anolis carolinensis; assembly: GCF_035594765.1. NCBI lineage: Eukaryota > Metazoa > Chordata > Lepidosauria > Squamata > Anolidae > Anolis > Anolis carolinensis. Next base: position 2,222,658 of record NW_026943826.1, on the reverse strand, counting down.
CCTTCAATTTTGTCAAGGAACTTTCCATGCAATGTTTTGTTGTGCCAGCTGTCAGCTCTAGTTTGTAGTGCGGTTTTCTTGTACTGGTTTTTTTCTGCTGTCTGCTATCCAGACTATATATATTTATAGTAATTATTATTATTATTATTATTATTATTATTATTATTATTATTATTTTATTATGACACAGCAAACAAGATAGATATGCTGGATTTCATATCACAAAATCACAAGTCGAACACTTCCCAAGTGTCTAGGACTGTGCGATGTATTATTATTATTATTATTATTATTATTATTATTATTATTATTATTATTATTATTTTATTATGACACAGCAAACAAGATAGACATGCTGAATTTCGTATCACAAAATCCCAAGTCGAACACTTCCCAAGTGTCTAGGACTGTCTGATGTATTTTCGGATGATGCGCGCAGATCCCAGCAGGGTGGCCTTTTGCAGTTGGCAGATCGTAATTTTGTCAATGTCTATTGTTTCCAAATGCCGGCTGAGATCTTTTGGCACGGCACCCAGTGTGCCCATCACCACCGGGACCACCTGCACTGGTTTCTGCCAGAGTCTTTGCAGTTCAATCGTGAGGTCCTGATAGCGGCTGAGTTTTTCCTGTTGTTTTTCGTCAATGCGACTGTCACCTGGGATGGCGACATCCATGATCCAAACATGATCCAAATTATTATTACAGTAGAGTCTCACTTATCCAAGCTAAACGGGCCGGCAGAAGCTTGGATAAGCGAATATCTTGGATAATAAGGAGGCATTAAGGAAAAGCCTATTAAACATCAAATCAGGTTATGATTTTACAAATTAAGCACCAAAACATCATGTTATACAACAAATCTGATAGAAAAAGTAGTTCAATACGCAGTAATGCTATGTTGTAATTACTGTATTTATGAATTTAGCACCAAATTATCATGATATATTGAAAAAATTGACTACAAAAATGGCTTGGATTATCCAGAGGCTTGGATAAGCGAGGCTTGGATAAGTGAGACTCTACTGTATTATTATTATTATTATTTTACCCACATCTCCTTATAGTGTAACACATGGTTAAAACATATAGATAAAGCACAACACTATTAAAATACATAGATTGAGATATCCACAGGGAAAATCCATTGGGAATAGCCCGATATTGCTGTGCTGCCGCTTTACCTCCTTTGTGCTGCCTTTCCTCTATTGCATCAAGCCTGAATTTTCCCCATAAGTTGACTAAACTGGGGCTGCCCATTCATGGAATGGCAAAGTCTGCTTGGTGGCAATTATCACCCATTGCCGAACTACTCGCGAGTTGACCTCTTTTTCCACCCATCCCTTTGACTTTTGGAAATGAAAACCTTGTGTATGGGTCGAGGCTCTGTTTCCTCCTCCCTTTTTCTTTCTCTCTTTTTTTCCTAAAAGCTGAGTTTGATCTATTGACTCTTTGACCTTCCTCTCGCTTCTCAGGCGCACACGTGTGATTGATAAAAATCTTAAACAAATCCCGATAACCGTGTATTTCCAATAAGGACAGCCCCGGGCGAGGCGTTAGTCACACCCCGGTTTGTGTTTGCGTATTTGTGTTTCGGGAAGGGAAGGAAGGAGAGAGAGAGAAAGAAAGAAAATAAGAAAGAGAGACATAGAAGGTGGAAGACAGGCTGAATATATATATATATATATATATATATATATATATATATATATACACATACACACACAGTAGAGTCTCACTTATCCAACGTAAACGGGCCGGCAGAACGTTGGATAAGTGAATACGTTGGATAATAAGGAGAGATAAAGAAAAAGCCTGTTAAACATCAAAATAGGTTATGATTTTATAAATGAAGCACCAAAACATCATGTTATACAATAAATTTGATAGAGAAAGTAGTTCATTACACATTAATACTATGTAGTAATTACTGTATTTACGAATTTAGCACCAAAATATCACAATGCATTGAAAACATTGACTACAAATATGCCTTGGATAATCCAGAACGTTGGATAAGTGAGACTCTACTGTGTGTGTGTGTGTGTGTATATATGATAAAGTTGTTTGCGCAGTGACTATAACAACAAAACTAAACATCCCAGAAATACGAAATTTGGCAACACAATGCAAAAGGCTTGCCTCCAGGTTACAACAACACAACCACACCACAAAACCACAATCCAGACCCACAACACTCACAACAACGCATCATGCGATAACAACACAACTAAACGCCCCAGAAATACAAAACTTGGCAACACAACGCAAAAGCCTTGCCTCCCAGTTGTAACAACACAACCACACCACAAAACCACACTGGACCCACAAAACTTACAACAACGCATCATGACTATAACAATACAACTAAACGCCCCAGAAATACAAAACTTGGCAACACAACACAAAAGCCTTGCCTCTCAGTTGTAACAACACAACCACACCACAAAACCACAATCCGGACCCACAAAACTCACAACAACTCATTGTGACGATAACAAATACAAAATTTGACAACACAACTCATCCACCTCCCCAATCCCTACATTCACACTTGGCCTCCAAAAAAACAATTACAATAATAACAATGACAACAACAACAACAATAAGAATCAACACCATCACAGGCAAGAAACAGCCAGGCACTGAGGCTGAGAGGCCAGTCAGTGCTAAACTGGGCCTCCAAAAAACAATACAGTAGCATCTAACTTATCCAACCTTCATGACCACAACAACAACAATAATAATAAACAGCTACACAGGCAAAACAAAAAAAAGACTATTGTACCACAATAAAAATATAAACCACACTCAGCAGAAACAGACATTACAACTAACAACAAACCAAAGACAACAGGGATCTCAAGCAATTATCAATCAACACAAAAATTGAAGAAGGTAACAGACTTCAAATACTACTACTAATGTGAGTATAAAGAAGGTGGAGGTCACAGCATCAATACAACCTAATGTAGACTGACCAACACCACCAGACTAAGACACAGCAACGCGTGGCCGGGCACAGCTAGTATATATATATAATTTAACCCCATTTTTTTCAGTCCCAAATATCTTTCCTTCCACCACTTTTTCTCCTTCACAATAGTCCTGTCTTCATTCCGGGCACCAAACATGTCAATATTTATTATATAGATGGTCCTCTATGTAAATATAGATTGTCCTTGAGGGCCTCCTAAGGTCACTATCTAGATCTAGATAGTCTTTGAGGTTCTCCTGGGGTCCCTATATGGATCTAGATGGTCCTTGAGGGCCTCCTGGGGTCCCTATCTAGATCTAGATGGTCCTTGAGGGCCTCCTGTGATCCCTATATAGATCTAGATGGTCCTTGAGGGCCTCCTGGGGTCCCTATATAGATGTAGATGGTCCTTGAGGGCCTCCTGGGGTCCCTATATAGATCTAGATAGTCCTTGAGGGCCTCCTGAGGTCCCTATATAGATCTAGATGGTCCTTGAGGGCCTCCTGGGGTCCCTATATAGATGTAGATGGTCCTTGAGGGCCTCCTGGGGTCCCTATATAGATCTAGATAGTCCTTGAGGGCCTCCTGAGGTCCCTATATAGATCTAGATGGTCCTTGAGGGCCTCCTGGGGTACCTATCTAAATCTAGGTGATCGTTGAGGGCCTTATGGGGTCACTATATAAATCTAAATGGTCCTTAAGGGCCTCCTGGAGTCATTATCTACATCTAGACGACCCTTGAAGGCCTCCTGGGATCCCTATATAGATCTAGATGGTCCTTGAGGGCCTCCCAGAGTCACTATGTAGATATAGTTGGTCTTTGAGGAACTCTGAGGGTCACTATATAGATCTAGATGGTCCTTGAGAGCCTCCTTGGGTCCCTATATGGATTTAGATGGTCCTTGAGGGCCTCCTGGGGTCACTATCTAGCTCTAGATGATCCTTGAGGGCCTCCTGGGGTCCCTATATAAATCTAGATGGTACTTGAGAGCCTCCTAGAGTCACTATATAGATCCAGATCATCCTTGAGGTCCTCTGGGGGTCACTATATAGATATAGATGGTTACCGTGATCCATTTTGCTGTTCTGCAGAGACGTTTTGCTTTGAGAGTTTGGGTTATGAATCTAGGGTTCAAATCCCAGTTCGGCATTGGAAACCCACTAAGGGTGACCCAAGGCAAGTCACACTCTCTCAGCCTCAGAGGGAAAGAAAGAATAGCCTCCTTTGAGCAAAGAGAAATACCCAGTTATAGGTTCGCCTTAGGGTCACCATAAATGAGAAACAACGTGAAGGCACACAACAACACAAAGAGAACTGCCATTGAAACAAATTCTATCTAATCTTCTCCACAAACTTGTGTTGTGGTCCTTGAGAGCCTTCCAGGGTCACTATGTAGATATAGGTAGTCTTTGAGGAACTCTGAGGGTCACTATATAGATCTAGATGGTTCCTGAGAGCCTCTGAAGATCAATATATAGATCTTGAGGGCCTCCTAGGGTCACTATATGGATATAGAGGGTCATATAGATGGACTTTGAGGGCCTCCTGGGGTCATATATAAATATAAATGGTCCTTGAGGTTTTCCCAGGGTCACTATATAGTGATAGATAGTCTTTGAGGAACTCTGAGAGTCACTATGAAGGTCCTTGTGGGCCTTTGAGGATTGCTATATAGATATAGATGGTTCTTCAGGACCTACCTAGGGTCACTATAAACATCTATGGTTCTTGAGAACCTCCTAGATTCACTATAAATTGTCCTTGATGGACTCTTGAAGTCACTATATGGATGTAGATGGTTCTTGAGGGCCTCCTAAAGTCACTATATAGACCTTGAGGGCCTGCTAGGGTCACTATATGGATATAGATGGTCCTATAGATGGACCTAGGTATAGATTGTCCTTGAGGTTCTCCTGGGGTCCCTATATAGATCTAGATGGTCCTTGAGGGCCTCCTGGGGTCACTATCTAGATATAGATAGTTCTTGAGGTTCTCCTGGGGTCCCTATATAGATCTAGATGGTCCTTGAGGGCCTCCTAGTGTCACTACATAGATCTAGATGGTCCTTGAGGGCCTCCTGGGGTCACTATCTAGATATAGATAGTCCTTGAGGTTCTCCTGGGGTCCCTATATAGATCTAGATGGTCCTTGAGGGCCTCCTAGTGTCACTACATAGATCTAGATGGTCCTTGAGGGCCTCCTGGGGTCACTATCTAGATATAGATAGTCCTTGAGGTTCTCCTGGGGTCCCTATATAGATCTAGATGGTCCTTGAGGGCCTCCTGGGGTCACTATCTAGATATAGATAGTCCTTGAGGTTCTCCTGGGGTCCCTATATAGATCTAGATGGTCCTTGAGGGCCTCCTGGGGTCACCCTCAGAATTCCTCAGAGACCATCTATATCTACATATGGACCATCTAGATCTAGATAGTGGCTCTAGGAGGCCCTCAAGAACAATCTATATTTATATAGTGATCGTATTATTTACACCTATTGGCACACACCAGATGTAATGCAGGCTGGGCTGAGCTCAGATTCCCAGATCTTTCTTCACCTACAAATACCTATATATTTGCCTTAAACCCCATTGCCACAGATCAGATCTCATGCGGAGGGAGGCATTGGTATTCCCCTCTCCCAGGCCGAGTTCCGATTCCCAGATCCTTCTTCATATACGTGTTACATAAATATTATTGTACTAACACCAATTGGTACACATAAGCTGTAAGCCCTTTGTAAGTACCTGCTTATTGTTATGGGGCAGAAATGAAAGGAAAACGAAAGCAAGCACGTTGACTGTGGGGCTTTCGTTTTCGCGTCGGCTCCCGTTTCCTACAAAAACGTCACAATTCGTTTTGTGTGGACGAACGGTCAAAACAAAACGATAGCACGAAGGAAACGAAGGGAAAATTTTCACATGCACCTCTAGACTTTCCCCGCTTATTGTTACGGGGGAGAAACGAAAGGAAAACGAAAGCAAGTACGATGACTGTGCGGCTTTCGTTTTCGTGTTGCCTCTCGTTCCGTACGAAAATGTCACCATTCGTTTTGTGTGGACGAACGGTCGAAACAAAACGATGGCACGAAGGAAATGAAGGAAAAACTTTTGTGCACAACTCTAGACTTTTTCCCCACTTCTTTGGAAGTACAGTAGAGTCTTACTTATCCAACACTCGCTTATCCAACATTCTGGATTATCCAAGGCATTTTTGTAGTCAATGTTTTCAATACATCCTGATATTTTGGTGCTAAATTCACAAATAGAGTAATTACTACATAGCATTACTGCGTATTGAACTACTTTTTCTGTCAAATTTGTTGTATAGCATGGCTAGCTTTGCCTGGCCACGCGTTGCTGTGGCTTATGGGAGTCCTTATGGAATAGCAATGAATAGCCTTGCAGTCTCAAAGCCTGGCCATTTTCTGGAGTAGCTGGAGCTTTTTGTTGTATGAACGCAGAGGCATGGATGAGGGGTTGTGCTGCCAAGTTTAGTGTTTCTGGGATGTGTAGTTTTGTTGTTTTGTCCTAGGCCGAAATTTCATTACCCTTTTATATATATAGATGTTTTGGTGCTTAGTTTGTAAAATCATGATCTAATTTGATGTTTAATAGGCTTTTCCTTAATCTCTCCTTATTATCCAACATCTTCGCTTATCCAACGTTCTGCCGGCCCGTTTACGTTGGATAAGCGAGACTCTACTGTACTACTCGGAGAAATTTATTTATTTATTTATTTATTTATTAGACTTGTATACCTCTACTCCCAGTTTGGCTCGGAGCGGTTTACAGAAATAGATTAAAACAATACACTTAGCTTTAAAATACAGTAGAGTGTCACTTATCCAAGCTAAACGGGCCGGCAGAAGCTTGGATAAGTGAATATCTTGGATAATAAGGAGGGATTAAGGAAAAGCCTATTAAACATCAAATTAGGTTATGATTATACAAATTAAGCACCAAAACATCATGTTATACAACAAATTTGACAGAAAAAGTAGTTCAATACGCAGTAATGTTATGTTGTAATTACTATATTTACAAATTTAACACCAAAATATCACGATAGATTGAAAACATTGACTACAAAAATGGCTTGGATTATCCAGAGGCTTGGATAAGTGAGGCTTGGATAAGTGAGACTCTACTGTAACAATAAAAACAATAAAAGCAACAATAAAGACAGACATAGCCCTGAGTTTTTCACCCATCGAAAGTTTGTCGGAAGAGCAAGGTTTTGCAGGCTTTCCGAAAAGCAAGTAGGTCTCGGATAGTTCGAGTTTCTTTTCTTTTCTTTTTTAATATTTTATTTATGATTTTAACATGTACATAAAAATGGAAGAAAAAAAACATGATCAGAAGGATAAAAAAAAAGTACTTGGATGGGAGGTCGGATAGTTCGAGTTTCAACCGGCAAGGCAGAAATAAGATGAAAAGGTTTGAAGATTTGATGCAAACTAAGAACGTTTGCAGATGATGTAACGATCGTCTTAGACAACCCCTCTGAAACTTCTACGGGGAAAACAGAGAGAAACGAAGGCGAGCTCTCCGGCTGTTTTGGGAAGCGGGAGAACGGGGCCAACTTGGAGCCGTCCCGTCCGTTTCCCGGAGGCCGAGGCCGCCGTTAATGATGCCGCGGATGGAACGCCGAAGCGTGAAACAGATTCCTAATGGATGTGACAAGTCTAATAAGGGTTTTTGCCTGGAAGGGACCCCCCTTTGGGGCCGGCTGGTGACAGGACGCTGACGGCTGAAATTTGTTTACTCCTTGGCACCGGCAGTGCCGTTCCTGCCAGCTTCTTATTAATCTAATTTGAGGCATTAGAACCGGGGAGACGGGGAGGGAGGGGGGGATGCCAGCCAAAGTGACTGAAGCCCCGCTAATAAGGAATGTCACCCGCCGAAGGCTGGGCAAAGAGAGAGGGAGATGTAGGGATAGATATCTATTAGACATGTCCAAAAAATCGTTTTGAATCGTATATCGGAATTATTTCGGATTGTTCTCGCTTTTTGATACGCATTCCGAGACATTGTCTCACAGCGCAACCAGCAATGTAATTCGAACCATTGTTGGCCCCTTCTCTAATTGTCTCTTAATATTTTGTTAATTTTTTTCCCCCAAATTTTTTTTAAATATATTTTTAAAAATATTTTTAAAATTATTTTGTTTCTGCAACCTACCTTGAATGGGAGCTTATTTGCAAATTTGATGAGGATAGCTCAAGAAATGAGGGGTGGGAGAGCCCTGTAAAAGTCCTCCCCCCCCCCCGGTTCCTTTTTTATTTTTTTATTTTTTTATTTTTTTTTGGCGATTGCACATGTGTGTCCGCCATTTTAGAAACATTTAGAATCATTACGAATTTTCGGAAATATCCGAAATTTTGGGTGAAAAAATCGGAAATACTTTCTATATCGAAGCACCAGCGCCCCCTACTTTAGAAACGAGAATTGAAACACTTTTTCCATCGATCGAACATGTCTATCAAGTATATACAGTAACTCGTCATTTGCATTGAGTTGTCCCAAAGAAATAGCGTTCCCCCCTTTGTGGGTCAGGGATGGCTATGGTTTTGCCCTGAGGGTGTTTCACTCGTTTACTCCTTGTTTTCCTCCTTCTCTCGCTTCCTCCAGCTGCTGTTGACTACTTGACTAAGAACGTCAGCCTGTCCACACAGCGCCGGATGAAGCTCGGCGAACATTCGGCCGTCCTTGGTCTGCTCCCGGTCGAGACGGGCCAAGCGTATTGATGGGAAACAACCCGACCGATCCTCCTCCGTTGACGACGAGACGCCGGAGAGAATGAGAAATCCCACTAACTTCTCCTCTTGAACTCAATCTTTGAGACCTTCTCAATCCTCAAAGAGGACAACCGGATGGAGAAAGGACTTGAACTGTGTGTCTGTCCAAATCCTTGCCCACCATCTTTGCCGTCAACTCTTTCCAAGACCAGAGACGATGAGCTGGGTCTAAGCAAGTTGTATGGCGTGAGCGCCTTTCGAGGCCGACCAACGTTTATGGACTTTCCATCGATGTTGCCGACTTGGCGTTGTCTCTGTGGACTCTTGTCTATTTCTTTGTGGTTATATAGAGATAGGTATCGATATATTCTGTTCGTTCGTCCGCCTAAACCCTCCCCTTTGCCCCGTTTTGTTATTGTAGGAGGACCAACGTTCCCTGGGAAGTAGGAGTCTTGGTTGGAACCAAGCGTCGAGGTGGATGGACCAAAAGAAGAAGCAATTGTTAGATGGTCAATGTTTGTGTTGATTCATACCAGGGACCAAGTTGAAGACAGGATGGGGATGGGTAGATGTGATGTATAGTTCTGTTTTTTTGGGAAAGTTGGGGACCAGTTGCTAACACCACTTAGCTTCCATTTTGAAGGTCCTCAAGTCAAGAAGTTCTGAGGTTGAAATATTTCAGCTCAGAACATAGTGAGTTTGGTTCCAGAATCGAACCAAAATGGACCAAAAGTGTTTATCTTTGTGAGTGGTTCGATTTTTGGGGAGCCAAGTTCCCCAATAAGGAGGTTCTTGAGATGTTCCTACCAAAATCCCTCTCCTCTGAATGATGTTCTCATGCCCGTTTATCCATTGGTCCCATTGGATAAGTGCAACCCTTCCACAAAACCACACAGATCCACCTGTCCTTGGGAAATGTGTCCCTTCTCCGAAGGTTCTTGAGATGTTCCTCAACCTAAGAGCTACCAAAACATTCCTCTCCTCTGGAGTGTTGGAGGTTCTTGAGATGTTCCTACCAAAATCCCTCTCCTCTGAATGATGTTTTCATTCCCGTTTATCCATTGGTCCCATTGGATGAGTGCAACCCTTCCACAAAACCACACAGATCCACCTGTCCTTGGGAAATGTGTCCATTCTCTGAAGGTTCTTGAGATGTTCCTCAGCCTAAGAGCTACCAAAACATTCCTCTCCTCTTGAGTGTTGCTTTTTTGGACCCACATTATGATCCCATTGGATCGATGTAACTCTTCCACGAAACCACACAGATCCACCTGTCCTTGGGAAATGTGTCCATTCTCTGAAAGCTCTTGAGATGTTCCTCAACCTAAGAGCTACCAAAACATTCCTCTCCTCTTGAGTGTTGCTTTTTTGGACCCACATTATGATCCCATTGGATCGATGTAACTCTTCCACAAAACCACACAGATCCACCTGTCCTTGGGAAATGTGTCCCTTCTCTGAAGGTTCTTGAGATGTTCCTCAGCCTAAGAGCTACCAGAACATTCCTCTCCTCTTGAGTGTTGCTTTTTTGGACCCACATTATGATCCCGTTGGATCGATGTAACTCTTCCACAAAACCACACAGATCCACCTGTCCTTGGGAAATGTGTCCATCTCTGAAGGTTCTTGAGATGTTCCTCAGCCTAAGAGCTACCAAAACATTCCTCTCCTCTTGAGTGTTGCTTTTTTGGACCCACATTATGATCCCGTTGAATCGATGTAACTCTTCCATAAAACCACACAATTCCATCCATAGTCTGGAGTGACCCCAGCATTTCCTCCAACTGGACCAAGTCTCCTTGGATGAGGAGATCCCGAGCAGAAATGGCTCGAACCTGGGTTAGTTTTGATCCCCAATTGGCAGAAGGTCCTTCTACCATTCCTGTCAGAGCGCGCTTTGGATAAACACACATGCAGCAGAAGACCCACGTAGAAGCACTGGCACCAGTAATGAGGCTGGAGACTTCAGCTATCTATAAAAAGGTTTACTTACGAATGGAAAACTCTCACGAGACAACATACATACAGACAGAGTGCTAAGAGCAGAGAACCAGAGAGAGAATACAGGAAGCAGAAGGCTATATATAAACACCTCTGCTGTATGATGCAATACTCAGTTAACTCTTTACACACTTGCATAGTGGACAGCAGACAGTGCATGATGCAATCCCCAGCTCACTTCAACAATTCCAGCCCCACTGTCCTCTCCTTGGGTCCTGCTCCTTCCGATCCAATTGTCGGGGTAAGTAAACAAACACAAAACACTGCTGGGTAGGTAACAAGAATTATTCCCTCCTCTCACGTCCTCCTTGAGCTGCGCATGGGACTGATTGTCTCAAGGCAAGCAAAACTATACAGAGTCTTGATCTGTACTTAGCAGAGATTTATAGCACAACCTCTGACTTTGTTTGCCGCTCACTGCATTAATCATAAGCTTGAGCTCTGGTTCCAGGTTCTTGAAACCAAGCCTAGAAGGTTCTAGGTCCCTCTAAGAAGGGAACCCTTGCAGTTACAATCCAGTTTCATGAGCCCTGAAATGCCGTTCTTCTTCTCTACCGTGGTTCCCCTCCAAACCACTGTACCATTTCTATGGGTTTTGTGCAAGATTTTTAACGAGTTGTGGATTGTTGTCTTAATGATGCTTCAGATTCCTGTAAACTAACGGAGATTTGCATGATACGGAAAAGATGGAGGGTATGTCCATTTCAAGAACGTTGACTATTGGCCACTGCCAACAAACTGTGTCCTCTGTAGGCATTTTCCAGGTCCTCCAGTGTGACTCGGTGGTTCTCCAGCGTGACTCCATGGGATTTGGGGTCCAGATTTCCTTCCTATCACTAGACTTTGCTATTGTCCACTTTAGTTCACCCGCCTCCAGCCGAACGTGTCCTCTTCTCAGCATCTTCTTGGTCCTCCAACATTGCTTTGTGGGCCGAGAGCGAACCCTACTTCTCAGCGACGATGTTGATGTATTCCATGTTCCTCAAACGACATCATTCCCAAACCTTGGAGGGGGGGAAGCAGCGATATTACCTGTAGAGCATACCTTTATTCCTAATAAGTGTAGATAAGGTCGCTTCTGTGTTGGAACCATAGCTAATCCCACTCCATGCGTATCTGTGCGCCTGAACGACAGGGGAGTGCGTGGTCGCGTGCGTGTAGATATATATATAAAAGCATATATATATATATATAATCACCCCCCATAATTTATTCAGCTATATGGAGTAGTAGAGTAGAGAAACAAAGAAACCTGGTATTTGCTTTGAAGTCCCTTCCGCCGCGGCCTGTTAGGTGTCTCTCTCTGTAACTCAGGCTTTCACCATTATCCATTAAAAAAAGAAGAAATGCAACACTCGTGGTCTGGGAGTCTTTTTCTCGTTCCGGAGTCAAGTCCAGAAGACCCTGAAGGCTGCCAGGGTCAAAAGAAGAGAGGAAGAGGAAATTAAGGGGGAACCCAAAGATTTATTGATGTATTGATTTACAGCATTTCTATTCCTTGGAATGGGGTGGAAAAGAGTAGTAGAGTTGAGTGTCATCTGCATATAGATTTATTTATTTATTTACAGTATTTCTATTCCTTGGAATGGGGTGGAAAAGAGTAGTCGAGTTGAGTGTCATCTGCATATAGATTTATTTATTTATTTACAGTATTTCTATGTCAGGGGTGACGACGGTGGGGTGAGACCCTGGTTGCCGTGCAGAGTGGGTTCCAAAAATCATCATCCCGGTCTCACCTCCTTCTCCAGGCTGTCTTCCCATGCGGAGAATCAGCACTGGTCAACAAACTCTCCAGCAGGCAAAGGGGTCAGTTGAAATCCAACTGTTGTTAAACATTATTTACATAACTATTTACAGTTGCATTTCTCGGCTTCAGAGCATAGCATTCATAGTCCATCTCCAGAGAATGCTCACGCCGAACACTCAGACGACACTCCCCTGCATTCCACAGACCAAGAAGGACGTCCCGGTCAAACAAACTTGACCCCATTGGTCCTGTGATACGTCAATCAAAGCAGGTTCTTATTAACTCCATAACTACTGAAATGCCTTGCCGAAACTAACACAGAAGGCATTTCTAACAGCCTAGATTGATTTTAACATTTCACACAATTCACAATACCCTGACATTCTATTCCTTGGAATGGGGTGGAAAAGAGTAGTAGAGTTGAGTGTCATCTGCATATAGATTTATTTATTTATTTACAGTATTTCTATTCCTTGGAACGGGGTGGAAAAGAGTAGTCGAGTTGAGTGTCATCTGCATATAGATTTATTTATTTATTTACAGTATTTCTATTCTTTGGAACGGGGTGGAAAAGAGTAGTCGAGTTGAGTGTCATCTGCATATAGATTTATTTATTTATTTACAGTATTTCTATTCCTTTGAACGGGGTGGAAAAGAGTAGTAGGGTTGAGTGTCATCTGCATATAGATTTATTTATTTATTTACAGTATTTATTTTCCGTCCTTCTTTCTCACCCCGGAGGGGACTCAGGGCGGATCACAATGCACATAGACATGGAAAACATTCAATGCCATTAGACATACGACATATATAGACAGACACAGAGGCAATTTAGCATTTTCCAGCTTCCGGCTTCATGAGGACATGCTTGATTCCAGTCACAGTGGGAGCTGCTGCTTCATCATCCACTGTGACACCGAGTCCTTGATGGATCGCTTCCTCATTCCTTTCTGCATGCGGCTGGATGATTTTTTTGGTGTCGTAAATTAGTTAAATTAGCCTCCCCGCATAAAGCGGTACCTAAATTTCCTACTCAACAGATGCAACTCTCTTTCAGGTTGCTTAGGTCAACAACAAGCTGGGCTATTTTTAATGGTCAGGCACTCAATCCAACTTGGTCTGGGTTCGAACTCAGTCAGTAGTGATTTATTGCAGCTGGCTACTAACCAGCTGCACCACAACCCGGCCCTTTTTTCTCAACCTGGGGGTCGGGATCTCTGGGGGGTCTCAAGGAGGGGGTCAGAGGGGTTGCTAAAGACCAGTGTTTTCTATTGGTCAAGGGGGTTTTGTGTGGGAAGTTTGGCCCAATTCTATCATTGGTGGGGTTCAAGGGGCTCTTTGATTGTAGGCAAACTATAAATCCCAGCAACTACAACTCCCAAATGTCGAGGTCTACTTTCCCCAAACTCCAAATGTTGAGAATTCAATATGCCCACATGGTCTGCACAATGGGACAGACTGTCCCCAAGGCAATGTTCTGATCCCCTAAACATTGCAGAGTCTTGGTCACAGTTAGCAGAGGTTTTATATTAAATAAACACACTTCAGCTCTGCCTTTCATTCAAACTCCATTGCTACATTTAATCTATATATATAAAAGAGTGATGGCATCACGGCGACCGGCAAAACAACAAAACTACAGGCCCCCCAACCTCGAAATTTGACAACACAACCCATCATCCATGCCTCTCGGTTGATACAACAAAAAGAAAAGAAAAATAAAGTCCTAATTAGAGAGAGAGGAATAATTGCTTTTATCCAATTGCTGCCAGTTAGAAGGCTAAGCTCCTCCAACTTGGTCTCCTAGCAACCCAATAAAAAATAATAAAAAACACCAAAAAATTAATACAATAAAATACTATAATAACAGAAAATAACTAAAAATGATACAAGAAAATAATAAAATATAATAAATAAAAATATAACTTACAATAAAATTAATTTAAAAAAATGCAAATAACGTCAAATAAAAATTACACAACAATTTTTAACCAATACCACCACCATTTTGCCACAGCAACGCGTGGCCGGGCACAGCTAGTATATATATAAAAGAGTGATGGCATCACGGCGACCGGCAAAACAACAAAACTACAGGCCCCCCAACCTCGAAATTTGACAACACAACCCATCATCCACGCCTCTAGGTTGATACAACAAAAAAAGAAAAGAAAAATAAAGTCCTAATTAAAGGGAAAGGAATAATTGTTTTTATCCAATTGCTGCCAGTTAGAGGGCTAATCTCTGCCCACTTGGTCTCCTAGCAACCAACTCAGCCCAGGGGACAGGCAGACTTAGGCCTCACTTAGGCCTCTTCCACAGATTATCTAATTTGCACTGGATTATATGGCAGTGTAGACTCAAGGCCCTTCCACACAGCTATACAACCCATTTGTAATCTTATATTATCTGCTTTGTACTGGATTATCTTTACCTTAACTACCACCAATTCCTCAATACTTTATTTCCCATACCACCATACTTCGCCACAGCAACGCGTGGCCGGGCACAGCTAGTTATTTATAGATCTGCTATCTGTATACAGAGATACTCACAAACATAGGAAGACACACGACGAGCAAGTACGTCGCAAAGAGGAAGTTCGCATGCAAGTCATAGAATCATAGAATCATAGAATCATAGAATCATAGAATCATAGAATCATAGAATAGTAGAGTTGGAAGAGACCACATGGGCCATCTAGTCCAACCCCCTGCTAAGAAGCAGGAAATCGCATTCAAAGCACCCCCGACAGATGGCCATCCAGCCTCTGCTTAAAAGCCTCCAAGGAAGGAGCCTCCACCACGGCCCCGGGGAGAGAGTTCCACCGGTGAACAGCCCTTCTCACAGTGAGGAAGTTCTTCCTGATGTTCAGGTGGAATCTCCTTCCTTTCCTGTAGTTTGAAGCCCTTGTTCCCTTGCGTCCTAGTCTGCAGGGCAGCAGAAAACAAGCTCCCTCCCTCCTCCCTAGGACTTCCCTTCACGTATTTGTACATGGCTCTCATGTCTCCTCTCAGCCTTCTCTTCTGCAGGCTAAACATGCCCAGCTCTTTAAGCCGCTCCTCATAGGGCTTGTTCTCCAGACCCTTAATCATTTTAGTCGCCCTCCTCTGGACGCTTTCCAGCTTGTCAACATCTCCCTTCAACTGTGGTGCCCAGAATTGGACGCAGTGTGATTGTAGATAAAGTGGTCTGACCAAAGCAGAATAGAATAAGGGGGAGCAGGACTTCCCTGGATCTAGACGCTATTCCCCTATTGATGCAGGACAGAATCCCGTTGGCTTTTTTAGCTGCCGCATCACATTCCTGGCTCATGTTCCCCTTCCTCCCCACGAGGACTCCAAGGTCTTTTTCGCACACACTGCTGTCAAGCCAGGCATCGTCCCCCATTCTGTATCTTTGATTTCCATTTTTTCTGCCGAAGTGAAGTCTCTTGCATTTGTCCCTGTTGAACTTCATTTTGTGAGTTTCGGCCCATCTCTCTAGTCTGTCAAGATCGTTTTGAATTCTGCTCCTGTCTTCTGGAGTGTTGGCTCTCCCTCCCAGTTTGGTGTCGTCTGCAAACTGGATGATCATGCCTTCTGACCCTTCGTCTAAGTCGTTAATAAAGATCCTGAACAGAACCGGGCCCAGGACGGAGCCCTGCTTGTGGCACTCCACTTGTCACTTCTTTCCAAGATGAAGACGACGCCTTGGTGAGAATCACCCTTTGGGTTCGTTCACTTAGCCAATTGCAGATCCACCTCACCGTAGTTTTGTCTAGCCCACATTTTACTAGTTTCCTTGCCAGAAGGTCGTGGGGGACTTTGTCGAAGGCCTTACTGAAATCCAGGTACGCTACATCCACGGCATTCCCTGTATCGACCCAACTCGTAACTCTATCGAAAAAAGAGATCAGATGAGTCTGGCATGACTGGTTTTTGGTAAATCCGTGTTGACTATTAGCAATGACCGCGTTTGTTTCTAAGTGTTCGAGTGTCCTAAGTCACTCCCATTCTTCCCTCCGGAGATCACAGGAAATGACTCACTGTCTCTCTAGGATCACATCTCTACTCGCTTGTCTTTTTCTGTAGACGGTGCTGTGAACACATGTTTATCAGAAGTGTATTTTTCCACACGGGAGGTACATACATTCCTATCTAATACGGTATTCGTTTACCTGAATGAGGATTTAAGCTAAACCAAAATAGACTAGGACATTTGCATGACCCCGCCCACTGCCTCTCCCTTAACCCTTTCCTATTCTTTTCTATGGCACACAGCAACTGAACACAGTAATAAATTCACCAGGATGGAAACAAGCCACAGAGGCTTATTCGATCTGGACAAAAAGGATGCAAATACAAACAGATGCTTCCCAAGCATAACATGAATATTTATTTTATTTATTTGCAATATTTATATTCCGCCCTTCTCGTCCCAGGCTCAGGGCGGATCAGAATGCACATATACATGGCAAACATTCGATGCCATTAGACATACGACATATATAGACAGACACAGAGGCAATTTAACATTTTCCAGCTTCCGCCTTCAAGAAGGAATGCTCGATTTCAGCCACGGGAGGAGCTGCCGCTTCACCATTGTCCTGTTTTGTCTTAAAACACAGTGGTAAGTAAATAAAAATACATTCTATGCCCTTACGGGTACCTTCTATGCCCTTCTATTATTATTATTATTATTATTATTATTATTATTATTATTATTATTATTATTTTATTATGACACAGCAAACAAGACAGACATGCTGGATTTCGTATCACAAAATCACAAGTCGAACACTTCCCAAGCGTCTAGGACTGTGTGATGTATTATTATTATTATTATTATTATTATTATTATTATTATTATTATTATTATTTTATTATGACACACCAAACAAGACAGACATGCTGGATTTCGTATCACAAAATCACAAGTCGAACAATTCCCAAGTGTCTAGGACTGTGTGATGTATTTTCGGATGATGCGCGCAGATCCCAGTCGGGTGGCCTTTTGCAGTTGGCAGATCGTAATTTTGTCAATGCCTATTGTTTCCAAATGCCAGCTGAGATCTTTTGGCACGGCACCCAGTGTGCCCATCACCACCGGGACCACCTGCACTGGTTTCTGCCAGAGTCTTTGCAGTTCAGTCTTGAGGTCCTGAGAGCGGCTGAGTTTTTCCTGTTGTTTTTCGTCACCTGGGATGGCAACATTAATGATCCAGACCTTTTTCTTTTCCACAACTATGATGTCTGGTGTGTTGTGTTCCAGAACTTTGTCAGTCTGGATTCGGAAGTCCCACAGTATCTTTGCTGCTCATTTTCCAAGACTTTTGCAGGTTTGTGATCCCACCAGTTCTTTGCTGCTGGGAGGTGGTACTTGAGGCATAAGTTCCAATGGATCATTTGGGCCACGTAGCTGTGCCTCTGATTGTAGTCTGTCTGTGCAATTTTCTTACAGCAGCTGAGGATACGATCAATGGTTTCGTCAGCTTCCTTGCACAGTCTGCATTTTGGGTCATCAGCTGATTTTTCGATCTTGGCCTGAATTGCCTTTGTCCTGATGTCTTGCTCCTGGGCTGCAAGGATCAGGCCTTCTGTCTCCTTCTTCAGGGTCCCATTCGTGAGCCAGAGCCAGGTCTTCTATTATTATTATTATTATTATTATTATTATTATTATTATTATTATTAATTGCCTTTGTCCTCATGTCTTGCTCCTGGGCTGCAAGGATCAGGCCTTCTGTCTCCTTCTTCAGGGTACCATTCGTGAGCCAGAGCCAGGTCTTCTCCTTTTCAGCTTTTCCTTCAATTTTGTCAAGGAACTTTCCATAACAGTGTTTTGTTGTGCCGGCTGTCAGCTCTAGTTTGTAGTGCGGTTTTCTTGTACTGGTTTTTTGTCAAGGAACCTTCCATGCAATGTTTTGTTGTGCCAACTGTCAGCTCTAGTTTGTAGTGCGGTTTTCTTGTACTGGTTTTTTGTCAAGGAACCTTCCATGCAATGTTTTATTGTGCCAGCTGTCAGCTCTAGTTTGTAGTGCGGTTTTCTTGTACTGGTTTTTTGTCAAGGAACCTTCCATGCAATGTTTTGTTGTGCCAACTGTCAGCTCTAGTTTGTAGTGCGGTTTTCTTGTACTGGTTTTTTGTCAAGGAACTTTCCATGCAATGTTTTGTTGTGCCAGCTGTCAGCTCTAGTTTGTAGTGCGGTTTTCTTGTACTGGTTTTTTGTC